>NC_082399.1:16469029-16501529 GCF_031168955.1 Gadus macrocephalus
CACACACACACACACACACACACACACACACACACACACACACACACACACACACGTCTTATGCCTTGGCGGTGAGCCTTGGGGGGGCCGTGGTTAGGGGCTCTGCCGTTAACAAGGGCACACTGAGGGTCAATTGTCCCCCCAGTGAATAGCCTGCTCCTTTATGGGGGCCCTGGTAGTCTGTGATGAACAAGGGAGGGTCATTAGTGTCCCGTCCTATGTGGACTTGCAGCCCATGATGACAGATCTATGTGTAAGTACGAGCCCAACAGCGTCGGTCGTGAACTCCACGGGGTCGGGAGGAAGTACAAGCGGCCCTACGAGGCAGTCAGGTGGCCTGAAAGCTTTAGAGTGGACGACCTGATTACAAATGTTTGATTTGAAATCAGATACACAGTATGCCAGGCTTTGGGTCAAAACATGTGAAAGAGAGAAACCAACAGTAAGACTGATCAGTCTGACGTAAACAACAACATGTGAGAAGGAGAAACCAACAGTAAGACTGATCAGTCTGACGTAAACAACAACATGAAGGGTACCTTTTAGTCTGCAGCTGCTCCTTTAGTTTACTGTACATTTCCAGAACTGTAAAATAAGAAAGCAGATTGCCGTAAGCTACAGTCAAAATCAATATTTAGAATCCATGTACACAGAGAGGGACTTTACACACACTTTAGGACTCTGTGGGATTTTACCCACAATGCATCACACTGGTGAAGAAGCTAACACGCAACAAGGAAACCGGTGGTTTAGTCTGGGCAATGGAGGGAAGGACTGGTGTGGCCAAACCGCTACCTTCAGCTCAAGGCAGCTGATGTGCCGTCCAGAGACACAGAGACGGAGACATGTCTGCCAAATGACTTCCTCCTCCCTAACATACACGGCACAAAAAACATTACTCCGAGCACTTGTACTGCACTCGCACACAGAATTTCTCTGGTCGTGATAGATATAGTAAAGCCTGTGAGGAAGAAACAATTCATTGAGCGCGCACGTAAAGTGAAGCAGCACCTAACTGATTGGCCACTGTATCCATGACACGATTGGCCATTGTATCCATGATATGATTGGCTATTGTATCCCTCAACGTGATTGATACAGATTGGTATCACATTTAGACGTTGATCCCTCTGATTCCTGAGATGCTGCAGTGGGAAGTCCTCATGAAGGGAGCTTGTATCTATTAAGCTTTAACTACGATATATAAATACAGATATACAGATATACAGCGACAGAACTGATTAATTAGACTTCATTCGACAATCGCTACCTCATCACTACACTTACCACCTACGTTACAGTGACTACAGTGTTTATATGTCCTGGTCTATGGATGGGTGCGGGGGCGTCCGTTTGGTACTGCTTCACTTCCTGTACACTCAATGAATATATTGTCCTTACAGGCTTTAGTATTGCTCTCACGAGTGCAGAAAATCTGTGCATCTGTGCACAAAAAATATTTTTTCGTGCTTAGAGATTCTGAGGGGTTATGCTAACTGTATTACTTGCACCGCCTTGGTGACCTCAAGATAACCCGTTCACCCGTACATCAAGGAGCCTGGTTTCCCCCCAGTGCTCTCCTACCTGGGAGGCAGAGCTGCAGCCGCTCCACCGTGGTGGCCATGTTCCTCTGCTGGAGCCGACAGCAGACCACCTCCTCTGTGCGGGCCGTCACCTGTGGAACAGACACAACGCTCGTCTGTCCTGGAACAATAGGGACCAGTGCAGCAGAGGAAAGGGTGTCGGAAACAACAGAGACGAGGGGGAAAGCGAGAGGGCCACACAGGAATCCGAACACACAACCATGGGTGGAGGGTAATTGCCCCCGTGGCGAGGAAGAGGATAGTTATTGTGTGTGTGTACCTCTTTTCCAGCCTCCTGTAATCTCCGATTAGTGTCCGTCACTTGGCCCTAGAGAAAGAAAAGCAGTCTTTTAATGAGATAGCTGACCTTTTAATCACTCTTGCTTTCAACAATGCTTCAACGACATGGCCTTATTTACAGCCCTTCAGTTTCATGAATATCAGAATAAAACTTCTTGTCCTGGTGTTTCACATTCCATAGGGGCATGGGACATCAATCAAGGCATGCTCCCAATATTGCAGTTATATGCAAGACAAGACCAAAAGGTCTACATTTGTAAGACATTTAACAAGTAACATAAAGTATGGCATACGATTGACTTGAATTGTACCGTTACCCGCACATTTCTACTACTTCTTCTAAAAGGTCAGTCCAGGGTTTCCCACAGCATTGTACAGCTTAGGTGGCCGCCTAAGCAACATACGCCTGCCGCCTTAAAAAAAACAACTTGGGGGCTTACAGCCTGCATGAAAATAAGGATCAATGGTCCACCTGTAAAAGACTGCAATTACCAAAGGGTCCTTAAATTGTTCTTTTTAAAAGCGCGGAGAATAACCTGTAACGATTCTAGATGTCAGCTCTGCCATAAGCAATGACTTTGATCACTGTGATAGTGTTGAATAGATAACTATTGAATGTAGTGCAGGGGCTTGTCTATCGCCCTCTTATGTCCCTCTGCTTCCCCTCCCTTATGTCCCTCTACCTCCCCTCCCTTATGTCCCTCCCCTCCCTTATGTCCCTCTACCTCCCCTCCCTTATGTCCCTCCCCTCCCTTATGTCCCTCTACCTCCCCTCCCTTATGTCCCTCCCCTCCCTTATGTACCTCCCCTCCCTTATGTCCCTCTGCCTCCCCTCCCTTATGTACCTCCCCTCCCTTATGTCCCTCCCCTCCCTTATGTACCTCTGCCTCCCCTCCCTTATGTCCCTCCCCTCCCTTATGTCCCTCCCCTCCCTTATGTCCCTCCCCTCCCTTATGTACCTCCCCTCCCTTATGTCCCTCCCCTCCCTTATGTACCTCTGCCTCCCCTCCCTTATGTCCCTCCCCTCCCTTATGTTCCTCTGCCTCCCCTCCCTTATGTCCCTCCCCTCCCTTATGTACCTCCCCTCCCTTATGTCCCTTTGCCTCCCCCCCTTATGTACCTCCCCTCCCTTATGTCCCACTGCTTCCCCTCCCTTATGTACCTCCCCTCCCTTATGTCCCTCCCCTCCCTTATGTACCTCCCCTCCCTTATGTCCCTCCCCTCCCTTATGTCCCTCTACCGTCCCTTACTTTCTCTCACTGTAGCTTTCCACCGAGCCACTACTCAGCCTTGTAATCAGCTCATTGTCCATGAGAGGGCAGGGACAATGCGGCCTCTTTGGAGTCCCCAGGCCGTGAGGCCCTGAACTGGTGCTCAGTGCACGGGGCTCTTTATTCCGGCTAATGCCTTGTGACAGGCCCTTTCTCACAGATTCAGTGACAAACTTCTCGATTCTGGACGGGGATTTTTGAACTTGGTTCTTGTCAAACGTCTAAGAGCCATGACCCAATTGACCACTGGGCTTTCCGATGACAGCCCCTTTCAAAGGGAATACGCTCCACAAGTGGAGGGTAAAGAGAAGGGCAACCACAGGGCAGGACACGAGGCCCGGACAGAGCCCGTCTATTGGCTGAGTCTGGGTGTGGTGGCATAAAGCTTAATTAGCTCCAGCACTATGAAACTTAACCTGATTTATTTCAAAACCATCAACATATTAGAATTTAATCTACAGTTCAAATTTCATTTAACTTAAAAAGGAACATATTTTATTTGCCGAATTTGAATGGCCCAATAAAAGGGGAGGGAAAATATATAATTTTATGGAAATATTTATCACAAAATATAGATTGATTATTTGTGATGTATGGGAAATATTTGGTGATGTGTTTTTTTTAAGTTACTGAATGAGAGAACGTAGAAGCGTTTTAGCGAAAACGCTTTCTAAACGGATACACTCAATCGTAGTTGATTTGGCCTGTGTATGACGTTAAAAAGTTACACATAGTTTATATTAAAGAGGCAATGTGTAGAGCTTAGTGGCATCTAGTGTAGCCGACTTGGCAGAAATGGAATCAAATATTCACGTCTGAATTCAATTATAATTTGATTAGAGTAGAATCCCATGAAAATAACAATCCTTCTGTTTGTTAACTTGCAATAAACTCTTTATATCTAAATAAGGAGCGGGCTGTCTTCATGGGGGCACCTCCATGGTTCTCCAGTGTCCTAGAATGGACATTCGTCTCTAGAGAGAACGCATTATAAATGAATGTTTAGGCTAAAAGTCAAAGGAAGGACGGGGACCTGTAGTCCCCATGGCTATGTCCCGTTTGGGATACTAGTTTTCCGTTGTTGTGAAAGGCCGTTATAAAGCCTGATGTTTAATATTAAATTCACCGCCCACACCGTGGCGTCATACTATCAGTGTCCGACAAGCATAACCCTCTCTGGGATTCGGACATCAGAATCACCTACTGGTCGGACGAAGCTTGTCTCCACACCCACTGTGGCGTTATATTAGAAGATTGTTGGAAACCTCACTCTCTCTTGGACGTGCCCCAAAATTGACTCAGGGCTGTACAGTGCCACAGCTGGATTGCACATCATATGCTCCTAAATATGATTGTGTGCATAGATAAATATCTTCAACTTGCATGTTTGCAACCGAGGACAGAGACTTTAGGGATTTAGTTTTCTCTTCAACAGATATTCACGCTCTGAATTAGCGAGGTGACACTGAACTAAAGAATTGATCCGGTCTGAGTGGGTCTTGCGGTGTTAATCTGCCCAGGAGACGAGCAGCAGCACTCCGCTCGAGGGCCATCGTTGGGTCAGTATTCCTTCACAATCGGGGCATTACAAAGTACTCTGCATAAAACCTTAGCCTTAATGAAACACAATTCAGCTGGATACATCTGCTGATTGAAGACCGGTATTGTTGCACAGTAGGGCAGGGTAAAAATATTGATTCATCAATGCACTGCAATTTATTTGTTCTCGATTTAATTTCGATTCAGATTTTTTCGATTACTTCCATTAAAAAAAAAGAAAAAAATAAGAAAAAGAAGCACGCTCAGTCATTGTAATCTAGAAGCGAGTATGCCTAAATGTACATGCCCTTTTACATTTGTCCATGTTATGATTATTACTTTTATGCCGCAAGTTTAGCTCAGGAACAATTCTATACAATGGTGTATTCCCTTTTTTGCTAGTTAAAGCAGAATGAAATGGTTAATTCATTTTTAAATGGTTCATTCAAAATAATATTTAGGTATTTTTGTCATCTGCACGTATTATTGAATCAATATCGAGCAATTCGATCAATATAAAATCGAAATCTAATTGAATCAAGACTTTAAGAATATAATTGAATCGTGAGGTACCTGGCAATACCCAGCCCTATTGGACAGCAATTATTTTTTGCAAAACGATAAAGCCTAAAAAAACGATGTCATCTTTGTGGAAACCTAAATGGTACCGCCCTACAGAGGGTGCTATATTGTATTCGCCTGGTTGATTTTCATCAATTCTGTTCTGTATCACCACACAAAATACAAAAATCAATGGCTGACACCCAGAGCCCTGTACACTCGAACCACAGCGTTAAAATCCATAGGGTCAACCAAAAATAAAGAAATCACAATCACATATAGCAACTTGTACAGAATCGCAAAAGTAACTGAATTGAAAAAAATATATTAAATCAGATGTCTAAATGAAAAAATGCATATATACACATGGCTGCATTATGAAAGGCTCCCCATTACTGTTGAAACATCCTATGTAGCCGGGACATGTTTAAGTCACGAGTTACAAACACAGCCAATCAGGAAGCCGCCCTGGGTACAGCGACTCACCATGAGCTTCTCTGCGTCTGCACGGACTTTGAGCAGCTCGGTTATAGCGTCCACAAAGCCCTGATGGTGAAAGTTGCACATCTTCTCGATCTCACGGTCGTGGTTTCGTATTCTGGCATCCAGCTTCTCCATGAAGCGCTTGTGGGCGTAGGGCTGGTCATCATAAACTGACCTGGGAACAACAGGGTGAGAAGATGAGTAAGGTCATCTGCAGGCCAAGGAACAGGTTGATCTGGGTGAGTAATGGAAGGAAGATGTGAGATGTTTGCCAAACTATTTAGGCTATTTTTTATATTATTTATTTTTTAAAGTGTTTTTTTTTTTTTTTTAAGCCTTTGCATGTTGAGTGTTTCTAATTATTTTCGTAACACAGAAGAGAGCACTTGCTGAGAACCTAGGTAGGCCTACTCCGCTGTCAGTTTAGCCATTGGCCATTAAAGAAACGTGAATCATCTGTCTTATGCCATCACTTTTCTGGAACACGGAATCTGTTTTGGGTTACACAAGCTAATGATCAATAAAACGGGTGGATAATAAAGTCTAACTAAGTCATCGTAACATGAGTTTCTCCTCAGTGTTGCTCCAGACACACTCAGGCTTATTAATAACAAGGCTGCTTTTGGATTCTTGATTGGTTCGTTCACTGTTTGGGATCTGAAATAACCAAAGCCACTGGTGGAGATGAGCGGGTTCTTTCAAAAATTTGGTTTTAATCGTTTTCGCTGCAGTAGATGGTTCTCTTTATTACAAAATCAGTGAGATTTATAATTACATTACGCCAAAGCATATCTACTTACTTCACATTACATTACATACCTACTTACATTTTTATAACTGCATTCTGTATAATCTGCTAATGGAACATGATGAAACAACGTTTCTGTCGCTTTCAATGTTTATAAAATAGAATAGACTGTCTTTGTGAGTGAGGCTTTCTCATTTTGCATTATGGGAGACAGTGGTGCTAATTAGACTGTTCCGGGCCGCATTCTAATTCTAATGTCTGTTGTCAGTGACTAACACTCTTTAACACTCTAAAGGAAACATAGGAGACAAATTAAAAGGATGATTAAATAAATTGGGAAGCAGTATACAAATATTTTCCATAGCATAAATGGTATTCTGTTGTAAAGCAAGCAATGGAATAGCTTGCTTTACAACAGAATACCAGAATAGAACACAGGTATAATATGTATATCAATGTATTAGCTTCTCTGTTCAAATATAATAACTCTGACACTTGAACAAAAAGGGGTGGAAAGCTTCTTTCATTTTTGAAACATCACAAATGAAACAAAACAAACATATTTCAGCCGCAAACCCTCAATAGAATATGAGGCGATGGTGAAGTATTCAAAGGTCTTTGTAAAGCGACCACAAGGCGTTAGCACCACCTAGTGTCGGCCAAACACAGTGGCATGTTGAGAACTACACTTTCAAAACTCCTTACTTTTTAACACATTTACACAAATATTTACACTTAATGTTTGAATCAATAATTCAAACGACTTTTATGACATGTATGTGAGTCTGGCAGTCGCAATTCCAATGATGGAGTGTGTGGGAGATAAAGGATGACTCCTCTTTACACTTACACCTTGAAAATGTATAATAATGAATAACACATTTAAATATTAGCGCTTAATAGTTGTATTACACTCAGAAACATATGTGTTTTTTTATGCCATTCACCGTTACAGTAGAAGATCTTTAATGTTTTTTAAATTGGATCACAGTGGAATTGGTTAGTTGAAATCCCCCATGTTAGCGAGAGATACAATAAAACCATGCAAAGAATCATAAGTTACATGGGAGGCAAATGGTTCTTTTCCATTGAGAAATGGAAACACCCACTAGACCTGTATGAGGTGTAGATACTACTCACACACTTCTAATGTCCCCACTAGACATGTATGAAGTGTAAATACTTCTCCCAACCTCCTCATGTCCCCACTAGACCTGTATGAAGTTTATATACTACTCACACAATGCTCATAGTAAGGGTACCAACGAGTAAACAACAGAGAGCCTACCCACCAACCGTCTTAAAAGTAGTGTTAGGTCAAATATAAACCATAATCTGATTATAAGATAATATTCAAGGTTCTCTTTCAATGGGGCAGTACGAGAGACTCACGATTCCACTACCGGTTCGTACATTCGGGGCAAGAAGCGCTATACTGCCCCCTTGTGTACACAATAATGCGACAGAGAAGTATAAATGCAGGTTGATTCTGTGGGCCCCGTGTGGATCTTTGCAGATATGTTCTGGTTCTGGTTCCACCAGCAGAGGGCTGAACCACGGGGAAGGGCAGTAAGACCAATGCACCTTTATGGAAATACGCTGCATATTTGCATGGCTCCTTCCATCTTGCATTTCCATGTACTTATCTTTCAGCCACAGAAAACACTTCCTGATTTAAAAGCTGTGTTTGAACAGATGTTGAACACGGTCAGTGAAGTGACCGGGACACATGATCTAACGTGTACGGACCGCCAGTAGAGAGAAGGCTGATGTTTGGAGGGTTTGGGAAGGAGAGATGTTGAAATTGTATTATCAAACAACTAAAGTTACATTTTAGTTCTTCCCACCCAAGAGAGCAAACCACCCAAGAGATTCCGTTGGGTTCTGGTACCGGTGGGTCCCCTGGTTCCGGTGGGTTCAAATGTGAACGGTACCCAACATATTAGCTTCATTTGAGCAACACTTCATTACAGCAGCCTCCTCCTCCCTCCTCTGTGATGAGCGTGGTGTTCTCTACTGTGATGAGCGTGGTGTTCTCTACTGTGCGTGGTGTTCTCTACTCTGATGAGCGTGGTGTTCTCTTCTCTGATGAGCGTGGTGTTCTCTACTGTGATGAGCGTGGTGTTCTCTACTGTGATGAGCGTGGTGTTCTCAACTGTGATGAGCGTGGTGTTCTCTACTCTGATGAGCGTGGTGTTCGCTACTGTGATGAGCGTGGTGTTCTCTACTGTGATGAGCGTGGTGTTCTCTACTCTGATGAGCGTGGTGTTCTCTACTCTGATGAGCGTGGTGTTCTCTACTGTGATGAGCGTGGTGTTCTCTACTGTGCGGTCGTAACTCATGAGGTCGTAATTAGGGTATTACTCATCAACAATACTCCCACTGATTTCTCATATCATGAGCCAATAGCTGCCGCAGTGAAAGTGATTCTTTAACAATAGTGATTCTCTAATATTTGCATGAAAAGGAAAGTTAAGGTCATATTGCATGTAGTTGAGGAGGGGACTGGTATTTGATATGCTCAGATTGGAACCAGTGCTATAGACAACACATCAGACACACACATAACAAAGGGGAGAGGGATAAAGAAATCTGCAGCCTGCATACTCCCTTATGAGCTTCCTATTTCCTGTTATTATCACTATGAAGCAGCTAGCAGCTGCAACCAATAGGTCAGAGTCTTCCTGCTTCCTAGGGACACAGGAAATGATGGCACTCTCCAGAGTAGCCCCTGGAATCCAACATTCATGTCACATGAGAACATCTGGCACTTTCACCAGCACACATTTTGCGGGGAGTGTGTGTGGATGATGGCTGGCTTAATCAGCCTCACCTGGCTGAGTCTGATTGGACCCTGGGGCTAGGTGAGGCTCCACACCGGTTGTACATCGAGTAATAAGTGTGCAACGGGTTAAACCAGCCATCACCATACGCACTCAGGGAGATAACTCGTACATGGCTGCATGTAGCCCCAAGCCAACTTTAATTGACTGCCATCTTTACAATAGACCTGATTTTTAACAGCATCAATAGAAGTCAACCAGATGGAGAGTGCCGTGTAGTAGAGACTTTGCTAGTGTTTTAATCAGCTGACGACTAGTTGGTGCTTGTGAACGCAGCAACAGCTAAACTGGACAGAGTCCCCCCTGGTGTTCTCCACTTCTGCTTTACCTTACAGGCTGCTTCCTAAACACCAGTAAACCAGTATTCTGTGAGTTCTGCTTAAATGTCTGCACTGCATCACTTTTCCTCTGACAAAACTGCAGATGCTTTGACATTGGTGTTTGATGGCTGTTAAACATCTATTTGGGCTAAAACTGATGCTATGGCTGCCTTTATATGACCGTCTGGGAGAGCTGAGGGAAAAGCGCTCTCTCCTGCTCTTTTCCACCCCATGATACCCCTTCAGTGATTTATGTTCTAATGCAACACTCCTAAATAATGAATTGGTGCTTGGTGAATAATGTGAATAATGTACATATATATATTATATATTATGCACTATTCTGAAATGCGGATTACCAGGAAAGGAAAACAATTGATCACAACTGGACTATATGACCTTACCCCCTCTTATGTTTAGTTGGTTCGAGGAGTTGGTTCGAGAGGAAAGCGATGGAGTTATTCTGTCTCAATGGCAAATCAACAGAGCATTTTACACAGCGGCAGCCATCTTTGTTGTTGTTGACACCTCTACAGCTTCTCTGATTTATCCCGCCTCATGCTAGATAAACGGTTGTGATTACTAGGTCTATCTCGTACCGGTCAGAAATCTGAGGAGCCAATGAAACATGAGCTGGTGAGACTGGTGCAGTCCCAAGGCTACAGCATCATGTGGAAGAGTAACTTTCTTACAACCCTGACACAGAACCCATCGGCCAACCAGGGCTGAGCCTGAGTATAACAACATCTGGATGTCCGTTCGTCAGGGCGCTATTCAAATCTCAATTCAGTATTCGGATATTCGTTTTGTTTCGATGGAAAAATTGTATACAAAACATATTCATGTTTTTTAATGTCTATGCATGTTTGGGGATGTCGGGCAGAAGGCTAAGTAACATGTCGTTCAAGTATCACAGTCATGAAATATATGTAATGCCGCTGGACGTCTGAGGACACCATAAAGCTCCACCTACTATTAATAATTTAGTAATAGTATTAACCTGTTGGTTATTTAGTAAACATGAATAGAACAGGAAGAGATGTTTTTCCGTCATGGCGATAAAGTGATTTATCACAGGGTAAATAGCACTCGTCCTGCCGGGAAACTCATTTCAAATGTATTTGCAAACTGTACAAACCCCCTATTTGCTTTGTGATGATATGAAGTAGGCCTAGGACAATTATAGGCTGCATTGAAGCTCTGCTGAAACCAGGTCAATCTCAGACTGTGTATCCCAAAGCGACTGACGTGATATTGTTGTTTTGCTATTTGGCATTATTAACACTATAATAATTTTTTAACCAATTGTACCACTTTAGTAAACGATCAGTTGATAAAACCTAATTCTGCAGCGGTCGCATCCCCTGCTGCATTTACAGGAAGTGAAAGATTTGCATTATGAATGGACCCTAACCCAATATTTTGATATTCGTTGATATTCGTACCTAACGGTAAAACAAAGCTTATGGTGGACGTTGGAATTCTCCATACCGGGCCCAATGGGTCTAGCGCCCCTTACTCTGTGGGCCTCACTAATAAGTTCATCTTTATAGCTAGGATATCAAAAGTAACAACTTAATGATGAGGGAAGCCATCTTTAGTAATATGTTATAACGATAATCGCAGTGTTGGGACATCTTCATTTGACAGTGTAGTGAGCTAAACTACCAGTTACATTGAAAGAAGCTTCCCTACACTGATGAAATGTAGCAAGCTGAGCTAATGCAACATGGCAACAGTAGTTCACTACATCAAGGATGATTATCTTTCACAATGAACCAACTGCAATCATTTGACATTAACATAATGAGCTGTACTCTCTGTTCCCAAACCCCCCAATAAACATCTGCTTCACGTAATAACCAAAGGAAAGTGTGTGTGTGTGTGTGTGTGTGTGTGTGTGTGTGTGTGTGTGTGTGTGTGTAATGTTTAACTAATTGTATTGTAATATTTTAAACTGAATCACACCTCATGCCAGTACGACAACATCAATGATAGACCCCACTTTTCCTGTCAGCATGAATCCTAACAGAGGCAAGAGTAACCAAGATTAAATGCATTAATTTCCCTTGTCAAAATCACAACAAACCTATTAAATCCATGTGAGCCATGTGAACATCGACGAACAAGACGTTAAATCAAAAAAATATGTTCCCTAAAAAAATGCAAAGATAGATGTTTTCCATTCCTTTCATAACTCATCTACGTCAACAGAGGTGACTGCTGACTGATCAATGTAAAAAAAAAAAAAGGCCGCCTGCAGGCATGACTAAAGTCAGGCTTGATTGACAGGTCCTATGATAGATAGTCCATGCTCCCAGGTTTGACAGGAAGGCCCCCTTGATGTTAACCTCAGCAGCCTCGCATGACTTTAATGCATTAGAAACTGCCTTTCAGCTATTCGTTACTAACTACTGGTCTGCAAACAAACGTGATACAATTTAATTACAATGCAGGATTTCTCCATTCAGTGAGTGTATAATAAGATATGCAAATGTTGTGACGTGAGCAAGCAGCACTTGCCCATATAGCTAAAGAGGTTGGTTAACCTGAGCGACAAATAACAACCTAGAGCCACACCACTCATCACGTCTTCCGTCCTGACAGCAGACTTCTCAAAGACTGCTGCTCACGGACAAAACGTACAAGACATGCATGTAACGGTTCCGCTTCTGTTGTTAGCTGTCACGAAGAGAGGTTAGCCATCCGGCTGGTTGGCTTCCCCGTTCCACCTAAACTGCTATTAGCTCGGCTGATAGCTGGTTTAGCCGAGCAGCTAACAGCTAACTAGCCGGATTGCTAGTTAGCTTCCCCATTCAACCTAACCTGCCCGTTAGCTCGGCTGTTAGCTGCTCGGCTAAACCAGCTACCGTCCAGGTAGGTGCTGCTAGGTGGGCAGCTAACAGAGGTCTCCAGTGTACTGAGCGCAGACAGTGACACGTACAGAACGACCGCTGACATTCAGCGGTTAGCCTCGATTCCCTACCGAAGCGTTGGACCAACACACGCCGTGTCAGTGCTCTCGATCTCCTGCAGGATCCGTTCGTGCTCCGTGACACACTCCAGGGTCTCACTGTCCGCCATGATGGTTGTATATGTGAGCATCTCTCACCTCAGACCTGGCAGAGCTGCAGCAGACACCCGCAGTACAGAGACCCGCCGCTGGGGGCAGACACCCGCAGTACGGAAAGCCGCCGCTGGGGGCAGCTGACACCCGCAGTACAGAGACCTGTCTATGGTGGCAGACACCAGAATAACAGAGACCTGTTGGGTTCAGACCCCAGGGTAACAGAGACCTGTCTGTGGGTTCAGACCCCAGGGTAACAGAGACCTGTGGGGGCAGACCCCAGGGTAACAGAGACCTGTGGGGGCAGACCCCAGGGAAACAGAGACCTGTCTGTGGGTTCAGACCCAGGGTAAGAAAGACCTGTGGGGCCAGACACCAGGGTAACAGTGACCTGTCTGTGGGTTCAGACCCCAGGGTAACAGAGACCTGTCTGTGGGTTCAGACCCCAGGGTAGCAGAGACCTGTCTGTGGGGGCAGACCCTAACAGAGACCTGTCTGTGGGTTCAGACCCCAGGGTAACAGAGACCTGTGGGGTCAGACCCCAGGGTAACAGAGGCCTGTCTGTGGGTTCAGACCCCAGGGTAACAGAGACCTGTGGGGCCAGACCCCAGGGTAACAGAGACCTGTCTGTGGGTTCAGACCCCAGGGTAACAGAGACCTGTGGGGCCAGACCCCAGGGTAACAGACCTGTCTGTGGGTTCAGACGCCAGAACAGAGACCTGTCTGTGGGTTCAGACTCCAGGGTAACAGAGACCTGTCTGTGGGTTCAGACCCCAGGGTAACAGAGACCTGTCTGTGGGTTCAGACTCCAGGGTAACAGAGACCTGTCTGTGGGTTCAGACCCCAGGGTAACAGAGACCTGTGGATTCAGACGCCAGGGTAACGGGGGTTGGTGCCGTGTTGCGGTTCCTGGAGGTCTGAGGTTGGCTCCATTCAAGTTAAAAAAAAAAAATACTTAATTGTCCCCTAATGGGGCAATTTGTTCAGGACACCAAACAGTCATCTAATAACCAACACCTCTTAGCACAGTACAGGTTGTTTGGTCGTTTAAGGTTCAATAATGATGTGTTTTTTACATTTACAAGAAAATAACTGGGCTGGAATTTGCTCAATTTACTATATTGTTGTTATTATTATTAGTGTAGTAGTAGTAGTAGTAGTAGTAGTGGTAGTAGTATACATAAGTAGTGATAGGCTAGCAGTAGTATACATTAGTAGCATTAGTAGTAGCAGTAGTATACACTAGCAGTAGTATACATTCATAGTAGTATTAGGCCATACACTAGCAGTAGTATACACTAGCAGTAGTATACATTAGCAGTAGTAAACACTAGCAGTAGTATACACTAGCAGTAGTATACACTAGCAGTAGTATACATTAGCCGTAGTATACACTAGCAGTAGTATACATTAGTAGTAGTGTTGTGGGCATATGACTGCTGCCGGAGGAGATTCCTGTAGTGCTGAATATAATTATACATGTCTCCTAGCTGGTATAAAGTATGCAATTGTTAAAATCTACTCTAAATGCTGGATTAAGAAAGGCCTGTGTTTTTAAACTTTAATAGGTTATATATATATATATATATATATATATATATATATATATATATATATATGTATATGTCAGTATCGATATATTTTTAAACTAGTCTAGTTATTGTTTCCACACACAATTGAGAGGAACAACCATTGATTCTAGTGACCACAGTTGATCCAATAAATGACTGACTACAGAGCAGGTGAATGCTACCTTAAGGTGGTTCCAAGTGGCAGATCAACAGACTCCAGCTCAGTGAATATATTTCCATATGCCTTCTCATCTTCTTCTTTGATGTCCTTTTCCCTTTGAGTTGGGGGATCAGGTAAGACTGTGTTCCCTCCCTCCGTCTCCATGCCCGCTGTGGAACTTCTGTCTGTGGTGGCTTATACCGCAGAGAACTACAACTCTGCTGCTAAATGATTCAGTAAGACGAAAGGAACTCCTCGATGTGTGTCTGTGTGTGTGTGTGTGTGTGTGTGTGTGTGTGTGTGTGTGTGTGTGTGTGTGTGTGTGTGTGTGTGTGTGTGTGTGTGTGTGTGTGTGTGTGTGTGTGTGTGTGTGTGTGTGTGTGTATTTTAAATTCCAGGGCAGGACACCTGCTTCTGTCAGCAGAACGAGTGGCAGCAACAGGAAACAGAGAACTTGTGACCAACAGAACTTTGAATCCAACAAAGTTGGCTGAAACAGCACTCTGAGGTCAAAGATGGTCAAGTACAAAAACAAATTCAATGTTCGTCACACTCATTTCATTATACTCCATTTCTTTAATAAATGATAAATAAATAATAAATAGCGATTTATCGTTGCATCGGCTTTCATTCATATTATTGATCAATATGTCATTCATAATAATATTTAATTAGAAATCCATATAAATAGATAATATGTAGCCTAATTCATAGTATTGTTATGTTACCAAAATACATACGTCATTCTGACGATTTTTTATTCATATATTTAGCAATTATTCACTTCACCGAAGGCGAAGTGAATGGTGGGGAATAGCTCCACCAATAATTTAGTAGCTGGGCCCACTACAGTGGGATTATTTTTATTAGTGTAACGAGACGCCCGTCACGCGTTGAAAACAATATCCCGAGTTTGAAATCTCAATCATGGGACGCGTCACCGCGTGTACTAATATAATTTTGTCAATAATTATTGTACAAAAGGTGGCCACAAGATGGGGGTGTTTTCCTAAATAATCAACCGTTGTACCCGAACATAGTTGGCGTCCTGAAACCATCCCGAGCTCCACAGTTTATTGTAGTTCTCTATGAAGATCAACATCAGGCGTGCATTACCTGCCATTGGGCCCTGGGGCTGAGAGTGTTCGCAGGCCCCCTGAGAGGGGATCTTACAATGAAGATGTGTGTGTGTGTGGGAGGGGATTACTTTGGCCCCCTGATAGTCGTAGGCCTGTGCATTAAGGCGGCCAACATCAATATCAGGATCTCACGAAGCTAATAGTCTGAACGCATTTTGGGAACACTCTAATGATCAATGTAGATTTATTAGAGGATTTCATTAATAAGCCTCTAGTGATTGGCTGAATGCTGTGGCCCAGAACCTTTAGGCCTATATATCATTAGCCTATCTTTATCTGAATATTAGGAGCTCCATCCGACACGGTATGATGCAATATTATTATGATACATTAATGTGAGACCCTGATGACTATCAATAAAGCAATGAAAACTAAGGTAACAAGTACTTGGTACATTGGTGCAAGGTGCTTTAACAGTTAAGAGCTATCATTTGAGTTGTCAGAGATGCCATAGCCACACATCAGACAAATGGCAATATGGCAATATTATAAAGTTTCTATAAAGTATTACTCTTTATAATTAATAAATGTATACATTTGTTTTAACCTTTGCCTTTTTTGTCAATTTTAGTAATACAAGTTTCGGTAATACTTTTTTAATAACGTTCAGTCATAAGTTTAAATTAAATTGTATTGTATTTGTATTTTCCTCAATCCCAGGTAGAGTCTCACAGGAACACAGAGTTTATAGAGTATATAGAGTATATAGTTTAGTTTAACCTCATCTTTATCTCATCTTTCAGTCTTTTGATCCTGATTGCACATTGATTCATTGCATTGTGGCAACTTCTAGCCTACATTATCATTGTTATTACTGTTATTATTATTAATACTATTGTTACTATTATTATCGTCGTCTCAAATCTATCATTGTTACTTTTTTTTTTTTTTTTTTTTTTTTTTAATCTTTGTTTTTTATAGAACATTACATGTTTTTTGTTTTATCTTTGTTTTTTATAGCAAATTGCATTTACATTTACATTTGCAGAGTGGGGGATCCCTCTTTCCTGGGATGGTCAGGGGTGCAATTGTTGCCATAAATGACAGACATAGTAATACAAGCAAGTAATATTAGTCATTTATAAGCCTCAAATTCATGATGAAGTAATAATTTATAAAACATTGATTTACATTTGTAGATGATTAATGATCGCTATGAATATATCAGCCTTCAAGTCTGCAGTGGACTGTACCAATTTGAAGGTTGATCTGTCCATCAAACATCTTGGTCAATGTTCCCATCTGTCACTAGAAGGTACACCTTGACAATGTACACCTTTTACTCAACACCGCACCAGGTGGTATAATTAACCTTTGTTTTTCCTTCATAACTATAGATTACTTTATGTGGAGTATGCATTTGACACTCAATTACATTACCTTTGGTTATCTTAGATGATCAAAAGATATTTCATAAACACCCAACTACAGGGAGTCTTTCAATTTGTATAGTCCAAATGATAGTTAGTTGATATGCAGCTGACAGACCAAAGACAGGCACTGTTCACTCATGCTGCTGTCCAGTGTCATGTTGTATGGTGATGAGAATCATGTGATACTTATTTGAATTCTTAATGTCACTCAGTAGCCCTGCATTTGAAATATTAGTTGATAGCACTTCAAATCTCACCAGATATGAAACTCACCCATGTGAGACATGCAACATGATATTCAACTGAAACATGTCGTAAATGGATGGGGGCTTATCACTTGACATGTTGATGATTATATAATGAAACTCAGTTCAAAGTCGATAACACTTAATTTAATATGTGTGATTATGTGGTTCTCGATAACCTTATTGATCAACATATACTCAGATGATACTTAATTGATACTCAGCTGATACTTAATTGATACTCAGCAGATACTTAATTGATACTCAGTTGATACTCAACAGATACTCAACTGATACTCAATCTAATCTCAAATGTGGTCAATCAAAGTAAAGTGCTGCAGCATCAGACGTTGTGAAATGTGTCTATAAATAAAGCAATGTTTCAGCAGGCTGAGATGAGTATGCACTACGTCGTCTGCTGACAGAGAGCTTTAACTCATTCCCTTTGATTTGCAGTTTCTCAATTCTTATTTTGGTGGTGGGTGAAATAATGTTCCACATGTATTTGTAAATATATAAACATGGACACATATACACACACAAACTGAAGCCCAGGACATTTGTCAGACTTACAGGAACCGATACGCAGATGAACACAAGTTACACAATAGGACGACAAAGCAACCGACACACATATTCAGACGGATAGACAGATTGTGTACACAAGCACACACACACAAACACAAGCGCACACAGACATACACACACACACACACACACACACACACACACACACACACACACACACACACACACACACACACAATGAGGGTCAGCCTCCAGGCGGATACCCTGGCTGTCAGCAGCTATAGCTTAACACAGCTCCAGAAAGAAAGGCAGGAAGTAACCACAGGGCCACAGGAAGCCAGACGACTCAAACCTCTGGATGTGCAGCCCGCTGACCTGGGCACCTGGAAACGACCCCTGCTCCCCGCTGAAACTGGAGCCTTTCTCCTTTCTTTCAAATCCACTCTTTATGTTTTATGAACATCCTTTGTTTGTCAGTGAAAATACAGCCAGGATTGGGAGTCCTGATGTCACATGTCACAGGGCATTAACTAGCGATTACATTTGGTTTAGTCGTGAAACAAAGTCAGAAAAACGCAGGCGATAGAAATTGAAGTACCAAAAAGCACATAAATAAAACATAATAAAACAACTGGACAGGAGGCACAGTAGCAAAATACAAAGTATAAGTGGTAGTGCATTTCAACGATTTTAGTAGATATCATATCAGAGTGCTTCAGTAAATCCCACCACACTTTCTAAAGTTCAAGAGCAACAATGGTGCAACTCAGTGCAAGTACGACTGCTGTGGATAACAAAAACACTTTCTACGGCCAACCCAAAAAAGGCCATTTACATCTGAGTCCACCTGGCAATCAGCAGGTCTGGGCTGTTAATAATCCTGCTGTTTCAAATGTCTTCTGTCTTCTGACTGGAACAAATGTATCCAAAATGGACACACAAAATTCCAACACTCACTTTGTTGATGTGTCATTTTAAATAACTCAGTACCACTAAAATTAGTCAATATTTTTAAATCATATCATTATTCATCATCCTCATTTTAACACTGCAATAGCACTCAGACCAACTATATCTGTATGTCTAATTAATCGGTTCAATGGACAAATGAAAATTAGATCTTATTGTTGTTTGCACAGAGTGTGCGACAGGCCAGGACAGATACATAGGATTTAATTATGTACATCTTAGAGTAAAGCTTGGAATTAAAAAGGATGCACATACTATATACTTATCTCTTTAAAAATAAAAATGCACGCTAAATTATATAATAATAGTGTAATATATTATTCAATTTTATTAATTTATTCTATTTTATCCTATTTTCAATTGATCTCTTATGTCCCTGCTTGTGTGCTTGTTTATATGGTGTTATATATGTATCACTGTTTGTTCATTGTTCATTGTTATTGTCTTATATGCACCTTATTCACCAAGCCAAATTCCTGGCAATTAAATCCTTTCTGATTACTGATATAAATCGAATTAAATAAAAAGCATTACGTATTAAAAGTATGCAGATATTGATAGTAATATCAGAAAATATTCATTATCAATATCATAGGTATTAATAATATCCATAATAATGTTATAAAATAAGCATAAAAATATTGACAGCAATAATAATACTAATACTATTACTAGTATTACTACTAATAAGACTAATAGACTATTAGACAGGCTGAAGCAGTGGGTGGGGTTATCTGGTACTGCATTGCAATGGTTTACATCTTATTTGTCAAATAGAAATGTTGGTATTTCTGTAAACAACTGTATGTCTTCTTATTCTTCCGTTAAATATGGTGTACCACAGGGGTCTGTTTTTGGACCTATTTTATTTTGCTTATACATGGTTCCCCTTCCCCTTCATGCAATTCTTGCATCCCTTCACTGGCTCCACATTTGCTGGAGAATTGATTTTAAAATGACTTTTAAAGCTCTCCATGGCCTTTCTCCTAGTTACATCTCAGAAATACTAGCGCCCTAATTGTCCTACTCGCAGATGAAGGTCTGCAGGCAAAGGTTTGCTAACTATTCCTGAGTCCCGGCTTGCTACTAAAGGGGACAGGTCTTTTTCTGTGTTAGCCCTAAAGCTTTGGAATGCATTGCCTGATCAAATAAGGTAAGCTGATTCAGTGACATCTTTTAAGTTCCTCATTAAGACTCACCTGTACCGCAAATCCCTTAAAGAGTTTATTTAAATGAAAATTGGCTATTTTTATGTTTTGCCTGATACACTTTTAATTTCTTCTTTCTTCTTTTTTAATATAATTGTAAAAGAAAAAGACCTGTGATACAATTGTTCTTAGACATTTATTTTTGTTTGGTTGTTTTGCCTTCTTTCATTTTTCTGTAAAGCACTTTGTAACTCTGTTTAGAAAAGCGCTGTATAATTAAAGATTATTATTATATTATAATATTAATCATATATTTTCACCTTGTCAACAGTCAGAAAGGTCCTTACTGTTCAGTTATTCATTGACAGATATTCTCAAATCAACGACATTTGAGTTTAAATGCTTTTACTTGGCTTGGTCAGGGAGGCTAGCCATTCCTGGCTTAAAAACAACATAATTTTTCAGACGTCTGTAAATCCTCCTAAATAATATATACGCAGAAGCCTGTAGAGGGAGACATTAATAGCATGTGGGTCATTTTCTGAACTTTTCTCCTCAACCATGGAAACAACTATCCTGTATTCCATCCACATTCACAGTATTTCTTATTTTTTCTATTTTCCAATCGCCTGTAAGATCAGCTAGGCATCAGTGAGTCCAGACTCGGTGGTATACGTTAAACAAGTCTTTGTTTCAATGAGCACGATCCAGCGCCTTACTGCAGTCCCACTGCAGAACAAAGGTCAATCAAATATATTTGATGCTTGATGACTTCTATTCTCATTCTCGCTGCCTTATCGTTGTTGTGTCAATGCTTTGGTCCATCCAACCATGAACATACAGCCAGAGTTCAAGGTTAGTCACCATCTGTTACATCATATAGTCTGTATGAAGTTATCTATATTATTTATTCTATTTATTTATTTATGTTAAACCACTATGGAAAGCAATAAGAATGCTTTGTCTAATTCTCCCCAACTTCAGATCTTCATTTGCTGAGCTATGTCTGTTGTTGTGCTACTCCTGGTCTACTCCTAGTGGTCTACTCCTATTGGTCTACTCCTAGTGGTCTACTCCTGGTCTACTCCTAGTGGTCTACTCCTAGTGGACACACACACACACACACACACACACACACACACACACACACACACACACACACACACACACGCACACACGCACACACACACACACACACACACACACACACACACACACACACACACACACACACACACACACACACACACACACACACACACACACACACACTCCACTCCAGAGCAGTCCAGGCTCCCGTCTGCCCCCCCCCCTCTCCGTTGAGTGGACAGTTTGTTTGTTTTGAGGTGAAGAACAGTTCATGTCAAGTTTATGTCTCCCTCTTATCTCCCCACTTCTACTTCTCTCAGCTCTATAGTCTCCGTGTGTCCGTGACCTCCCCATACCTGATCTCTGAGCAGTCGGATTCTGGTTCACTTTCATTTTGAACAATTAGGTGTACCCCAGACCATCAGAATACAGTGAAGATGGGAGAGAACACGCACACACACACACACACACACACACACACACACACACACACACACACACACACACACACACACACACACACACACACAGACACACACACACACACACACACACACACACACACACACACACACACACAGACACACACACATTCACACACGCATGCATGCATGCAGACTCGCTCACTGTTTCCTCTTTGAAAGTTGAAGAACGAGGGAGTGTGTGGGTGTGTTTGTGTGTGTGTGTGTGTGTGTGTGTGTGTGTGTGTGTGTGTGTGTGTGTGTGTGTGTGTGTGGGTGTGTGTGCGTGCATCCATGCATGTTTGTGTGTGCTCTTGCCTGCCTGTGATTGTTGTGAAATTGGCTGAGCAGTCATTTAAAATAGAGAAGTGAGAAGACAACACACAGACACACACACACACACACACACACACACACACACACACACACACACACACACACACACACACACACACACACACACACACACACACACACACACACACACACACACACACACACACACACACACACCCACAGCAATTCACAGCGGAAGGCTATCGTTGTCTAACAGATGAACATATGTTGCAACTGATAGGGAAATTATTCTCTGGCTGTGCTAGAGAGTGTGGCGGGCAGTGTGAGAGTTATGGGTTAATACGTTTTACTGCACTGATGTCAAAGGCATGATGGCTTACAACAACAAAACAAACAAAGAAGGAACATTACTATCCAATACAGCAGGATGTGAACGTATGTTCATCCATATTCAGAGCTGCATGAAGCTGTTGTTAAAAAAATAATCAGGTAATCCCCTCACCCCTTTTCTCTCTCCCTCTATCTCTCCCCCCTCTGCCCCTTTCTGTTGCCCATGTTGTGCAGCTCTGAAAACAAAATGAAACTGGGAGGAAGTGATAAAACACCACTTCCTGTTAGCCCTGCTGGCAAAGATAACACTTTCCATGGACGACAAGAATCAAACAGGAACCACGGGAAGTATCCTCCAGTCCTAACCACCTCCACAACAACCGCCCTAACCCAGACCTCAGCCTTAGGACCGGGTTCTATTCATAACCCGGGTCCATGCTCCTGTGTGGGACTGAGATGGAGTAGTTGTGGGCCCACTTCAAACCATTGCTGTCACACATGGATCTGCCCAGTTGAATTCGCTCACTGTGTCAAGGAAAAACAGCATTCACATTGATCCCAAAGCTTCTCTTTCATTAGGGTTTCTCACATTTTTTAACGTGACCTTGACCTCTTCCAATCTCAAGGTCACATGAACCCGTTGGTTGTGGATGGTCCCGTTTACATTCTCTTTCAAATGTTTAACCGAACCACATAACTTGTACGTCTTAAAAAAGTAGTTGCATTTATTCTTCTTATCTTTGTCCAAAATGGACTATATAAAACTGCCTTGGTTTCCCCGATCCATAACGTGGAGTCCTGTCTGTTTGCTGCTAGGCTGAGCAGGAGACGGAGGGAGAAAGGAAACCAAACAGATTAATGCTGCATTGTTCTCCCGCTTCGTTTTGTTACAATAACATTAGGGCTGGAAAAATCAGTGCAGCAATAGCTTCCCGGAGGCCCCCATTTATCGAGGCGGGGGGGCTTCAAAGTGTGATAAAGAAATGTTTGACAGATGCAGGAGGGAAAAAGTCTTCATTTTCTTTTTTGCCCTGCCAAAAACTCAAGAGAAGACACATCAGAGAGGGGGGAAGACAATACAACCAGACGTCTTCGGACAAACTACGTCCCGTTGATCCTGAGAGTGAAACGACTCCTGGGAGTTAATCACCACTGAGTGGATATTAAATGCTGCAATTCCACACCCATCCATGGATGCAAAAACAAGAGCACGACGAGGCGTTGTGCAGCCTGGACTGAGCCTCAGCTGGAGGGTGTGTTGACTGAGGGGTCAGAGCTGGGGTCAGGGCTAGTGCCTCCTCTGGATGAGCAGATCACACTCACAATCTACTCCCAAAGCTTCATGTTTCAATCTTTCAGAGCTACTACCCTTACACCGGACAAAATGGTAACATTTGTCATACATACATGAACAAAAATGGGATTGAAGCTGATGTCTTTGTTCTATTATTTGGTACATTTTATAATGTGATACAGAACTGTTCTTGATATTCCACATGCCCAGAACTACTCAGAAATGTACACTACAACAATTAGGTCATTGTATGATATTGTTTACTAATTATTATAGTCAAGCATTTTCACCATTGCTAATATTTTATAAATATATTTTACATGTTGCAAATGTGTGTGTCTTTGTGTGTGTGTGTGTGTGTGTGTGTGTGTGTGTGTGTGTGTGTGTGTGTGTGTGTGTGTGTGTGTGTGTGTGTGTGTGTGTGTGTGTGTGTGTGTGTGTGTGTGTGTGTGTGTGTGTGTACTTTGGGTATCTAACTTTATCTCAACTAGAGAAGACTCTGATCCAGAAGCTTCAGACTCAGACTCACTTCATTTCTGTTTCGCGGAGCTCATCGAATGAGTCTGTGGTGAAGCTTAGTCAAGCACTCATGCATGAGCTCTCAGGTTTGAGAAAACAGATAGAAATAGAGAGAGAAAGAGATCTGGTGAGAAAGAGACTCAAAGGGAGAGCGAGAGAGAAAGGCAAAAAAAGAAAAATACATAATTAAAGGTTACGTTGACTTGGTGTTTGCCATCTTCTCTTTTCATCGCTTTAACTTAAATTTTAGATTTTGGTCCGTGCAAAAAAAATCACACACTCAGTCATTCAGGTTCTGCAAAAGTGAACTCAAGGTTAGCTAAATACTGAAGAGTAGTGCTCGGCAAGTTCCAGCACTTGAGCACTTGAGTATGCTCACAGACACATGCACACACACACACAATCACACACACACACACACACACACACACACACACACACACACACACACACACACACACACACACACACACACACACACACACACACACACACATACACGCACACACACACACACACACACACACACACACAAACACAAACGCATACACACACAAACACAAACACATACACACACACGCACGCACACACACACACACACACACACACACACACACACACACACACACACACACACACACACACACACACACACACACACACACACACACACACTCAGACGCACACACACACAAACACACACACACACTTCTTCTTTATCTCTTCATGTGTTAACAGTGCATCTATAACTGGGACATTCCATCTCTATAGCAACTATACTAATTGATGTGCATTTAGGGGTCACATTCAGTTAACATTTACCTATTGCCCTCCATTAAGTGCCTGTACCAAATCAGAGCAAATTAAAAAGCAGTGTACAAGACACAAGAATTATTCCCCTAATGTATTAAATGAATTAATGAATAAAATGAATATAGCCTTCATTTTTTACAACAGCCAACAATAAAGTTTTCAAAACATCTTATTTATTTAATAATTACAGTTTTTGACCGTTGCTTCAACACGTTTTGCAAATCTAGGCTCATTGTGTCAAAACTCAACACACAAGCAAATAAGACACAACACTGGGAAATATACCATTCACCTCTATGTCAAATTGAAACTCTGCTATCGAAACCTAACAATTCTTTGTCTAAATCTCACTCTGATGACCAAATTATACACACTTGCATCATTTGAATACACTTTCAGATCAGCTGCAACACAGTTGTCTGTTCTATATAAAACACTGCAGTCTTTCATGTTCACTGATTCTATTCAGTTCCAAAGAAGGCACATTTTCAAAACAACCCAAAAATTAAATATTCAATACTGTACATTGCATAACTCTACTTTAAAGTGCAGTAAATTCAGTTTAAGTAAAAATCAACCAAAAATAAACCAAATATACACTGTTTATACTGTACTGTAAACACATAAAACACGGCAATGGTGCGTGGGTGGGCTTACGGTTCCACGCGTTGTGTGCCGAATCCATCCATGGATTGACCTTACCTCAATGTCTCCGCAGGCCTGTTCCATTGCCTGCAGAAGAGGCATGCGGTTGACCGTCATATACGCGCCATCGCCAAGCCGGAAAAAAATCTTCGATAGGGTTTAGAAATGGCGAGTAAGGGGGCAATTATAGGACTTCAGATTGTTTGTGGTTGGTGAACCAGTTCCGGACCACAACAGCCCGATGGAAACATTATCCCAGACAACAACAAACCTGGGCTGCTCTGATCTTTCCTGTACAGCTGCATCATGAAGTGCATCTAGAAATGTGATGATATGTTGAGAATTGTATGACCTTTGTTTGCATGATGGCGCAGTTACCCTCGAAGGCATGGTGGCCATGATATATTTCCCCCGCGCTGCCCCAGGATGTGCACGATTGCCCTTCGGCCTTTTTGTAGCTGGCTGAGAGGTGTTCCGTTTTGTAAGCAAGTGTTTTCGGGAGTATTGTTTTGTATTTTGAATTGATGTGTTTTCTCAATGGTACGCTGAGGTTTTTGAACTAAGTGTCTTATGTGTGAAATAGTTTGTAGTGTGCCTGAGAAAGTGTGTTGCAGAGAGGCGCAAGTGTGTTGCAGAATTGCAACTAAAGTGCAAAGCAGCGCTTATGTTTATGGTATGGTTACATGTGTTAAAGGTATAGTAACAAAAACTTCAAGTTGTATTACTTTGGTCTAAGCATGTGTCTAAAGTGTTCAAGCAATGGGCAAAAACTATAAGGCATTTCCACCATTTCTGAGTTAAAAAATCGTATTCACTATTGATTAGACTAACTTTAATTATTACTTGCTACAAGGAAGTGAAGGTAATTATATGTTTGTGTAACAAGTTATGGCAACCACACATCACACACACAGCTATATCCCCCTAATCCGGTGGAAAGTTTATTATTATTTTTTTATTTTGTATGGGTCAGTAGTGGGAGAGAGACGGCCCCTATGAAGTCACTAGTGTACCAAATGGCTCCTTAATTGAGTCGGATGTTTGCCACATTTGGCCCTCGCTATTTATTATGTGTCTGTGTGCTCTCACAGGAGCCTTGTTTGAGCAGCTAATCATTCATGGACTCTATCTAAATTGGATCCTCAGGCAGAAAATCCTGTACTCCTTTAACGGGCATCTGAACACTTTTAAAATGTCCGCGTCTCCCATTTGGATGGAGCCTAATTGAAAAGCAAACAGCACACTTGGCCTCACACAGCCATCGCTGAGTGATTTGTCCTTAGCTGCTGCTGGAATGGACCACCCCCCCCCCCCACCCCCCTCAGAGCTTTCTCTAGAGCTGCCAGCGGCCCTCAGCCTGCTGGGGCTCGGGGATAAGTGTTATCTCACCGTAATGCCTCCTGCTCACTGGTTTCAGCCGTCTCCGGGACCACTCCAGGCCTGGGCGCTCGCTCTGGGAGAAGGTCCGACCTCAACGTTCTGAAACCAATTCATCTCACACACCGTCACCACATCCATTGATTATAGATTAATACCTGATTCATCCCAACGACTACCAGTTCACCAGTAGTTTGCCAGTAGCAGCAAACACCAAAAGAGAAGCTCCAATAAAATGAAATGAGATGAGCAGGAGATGTGAGTGTGAGATGAGCCGTCAGAGGAGGGAGGGCTGGAGGAGCACAACCAACAGATCAAACCACTGACAGCCTCCTGCGGCCAGAGCAGAACCATCATGTTGTTCTAATGTGGAGCTCATGTGGAATTAAGTCTGAATCAATGAGAGATGTTGTTGAGATCTGTTTTCCTTACACCATGTAAAGGCGACACATAAAGGCACAACTTTAATACTCAAGTTATTTACTACACCCTCACTTTGCTGACTTTACCTTGCCGTATTGTACCAGCCTCTTCCAGCTAGGCGACATTCCCCTTGAGACCAAACCTGTGGTGAGCTCACCACATTCAGGCTGTAAAAGTTGTGCACGCACATCTCATGTTTTTATGCCACACGCATGTGTGATGGCGTATTAATCAGAAGAAATGGTAGATTCATGATATATTTTTGTTGTCGTTTGCCACTATTCTGTGATGTGATCAATTGAATGACCAAATTCTTCTGTAATGTTGAAAAAGTAGAAAGAACTTGACCGCGGCATTGATCAAGAGCCAAACTGATATGGTAGCTTATTCATGTTCTAGGTCAGAACAGAGAGAATGGCTTTTACCAAAGTGTTAAAGGCAGTAGACCAGAGATAGAAAGCAGTGTCTCCTGACCCTGATTCTACTTCCTCTCCTGGTCCCACTCAGCGGGGCTGAAGCACCTCCTGTATTAATGGCTCGGTAATGGTACAGGATAAACAGCCGACCCAGGGCTCTGTCGTGCTGCGGGCCCCTAAAAGGGCATTTCTCATAATGATGGCCCTTCAAAAGCCCACTAAGAAGATCCCTATAGCCAACACAAGCAGACCCGGAGCCACTGTTTGCCCGTCTTTCAACATACATCAGCACACAGCCAATTTAACCTCCTCAGGACAGCGGGGGGGCTGTCTTCTCCTGTGAGCCCAGATTTATAGCCTGCAGTGGGCTGGTGCTCATGCACAGCAGATGCTAATGGGATTGATCAGCTCCTACAAGACCTCCGTTAGAGCTAATGTATAACTGAACTAATAATACCTGATATCCACGTGTCTCTGCTACTTTAGGGCCTGACACATGGCTCACCAAAGGCCCTTTCCACTGAGCGGTCATCGCCATAACTGTCCATCACACCTGGACATAAAGAACTGGTGCTCTCTGAGGGGCAGTTCTCCGATGCAATGAACTCTGGGCTTTAACACTCACTGCTGCCGTTGCTCTTGTAGAAATAAGTGGTTTACTCATTATCAGTCAGTTTCCTTTATCTGTATTGCTCTCTGTCCCTCGCTCTCTCTCTCCTTCAAACACTCTCTCTCTCTCTCTCTCTCTCTCTCTCTCTCCTCTCTCTCTCTCTCTCTCTCTCTCTCTCTCGCATCTCTCTCTCTGGAAAAAACTCTCTCTCTATATATCTCTCCCTCTCTCTCTCTCCTCTCCTCTCACTCTCTCTCTCCTCTCTCTCTCTCTCTCTCTCTCTCTCTCTCTCTCTCTCTCGACTCTCTCTCTCTCTCTCTCTACTCTCTCTCTCTCTCTCTCTCTATCTCTCTCTCTCTCTCTCCTCTGGATGTCCAGTAGAAAGGCAGTAGTGTGGTTTTCCTCATTAATTGATCGTCTCTGGTTGAGGTGGAGACCTGCCAGGGGCGAGATAATGCTGTGGTCCATTAGAACAAGGTCAACAGTCAACACATTCCTCAGTTGTTGGGCTATAACCACACATTAACTAATATACACACACACGGTCACACATCCTGCGCACACACAAGCAAACACTCATGCAAAAGCACCCGTACAAATACACACTTGCTTGTGCGTGCACACAAACATACACACCACACACACACACACACACACACACACACACACACACACACACACACACCACACACACACACACACACACACACACACACACACACACACACACACACACACACACACACACACAAATACTATTGATTGTCCACTGATTGTTGTAATACAGTGCTGTACTTTAGCCCAACCTGTGTCCAGGGTGTGGTCAAGGACCAGCTCATAGGAAGTATGACTGTCCCGTTTACCCCCTGGGCCAACCAGCCACAGATCACCAATGCAACACAACATAACACCAGGGTATAGGGCAAAACCTTTCTGACTAGACTGAATATATGTATACGCACGTGTGTGTGTGTGTGTGTGTGTGTGGTTTAGTCCTGTTGATTTTAGGCTGCACAATTTGTGAACCTTTACACAACCCAGAGGCTGAGATCAATGTACGCTGTTAGCTTTGGATGGTCCTGCATGTGCAAGGCCACCCGAATCAAGCCACCGCGTTGCGATGTGTTCTGTGAACTCATTTAACTTCCTTTAATCTGTTTCTTTCTGTGTGTGTGTGTGTATGTGTGTGTGATTTGTGTGTGTGGATTAGTGCGAGAGAGAGAGAGAGAGAGAGAGAGAGAGAGAGAAAAAAGTGAGCTACATTGCTACATGGAAGAATATAAATGTATGATTATTTATAAAAACACAATTTCAACTGAATTTGATCTACTAATTATGACGTCACTACAATGAATGATATGTAATATGTAATATAATCTATCTATCTATCTATATGCTGAACTGATACTGTAAAAACAACGGCAACACCATCGGGGAGGATTCAATAATTAACCGAACAGAAACTCCGGGTGTTGACGCGCGGTGGTTGGCTGATTGAGGTTACATGAGCTCTGCAAACCAACGTGTTTGATGGTTGGTTTTGGGGCGGGAAAAGGGGTTAAGTTAAGAAGAAACTCGGACATCCAACAATCACACCGACTTCCAACGCTTCCTCATTTATTCGAAAATATGAATAATATCTTAAAACAAATAAAAGGCTTGATCTGAATTTAGGCTAATTCTTGGTTAAATATTTAAATCAATTACAAAATATTTTGTCAATCCTCAATCAAAAACATGAAAAACTGATTTGATCAAAGGTTTGTTCGGCAATCTCACAATACAAGAGGGTGAGAATAATTAATTTATTCTACTATTCCTTTTATATTAAATGTTAATAATAATACAAAGAATAATAATAATAATACATATAGCCTAATAATTATAATAATTAATGTTTTTATTTTATTTTTATTTATTTTATTAGGGGTTTTACTATTCCTGTTATTATCAAACTTATTATTATTGTAATTATTATTATTGATATAATGGTTGCTAAAATATTTAAAGAGGACAGCGTTGGAAAGCTTCAGCATGCATGTCTACTGTAATGTTGTAGCCTAAATCTGACCGCAATAAAGAATTATTAGCCAACCGCTAAATAGATGGATCTATTCCTATTTATTCCGTTCCTAAACATTCCTATTGTTGACTGCTCATCCTCTCGTCTTAACAAAAATAACGCACTGAAATTGCCTGAAATCCTTGTTTTGTTTAATACTTTTATTGATTATAAAATATGATTGTATCGTTTTTTGTTTTTTTTTTACAAAATAAACAACACAACGCGCACACACACACACACACACACACACACACACACACACACACACACACACACACACACACACACACACACACACACACACACACACACACACACACACACACACACACACACAACACACACACACACACACACACACACACACCTCGTCCGATGTCGCTGCCAAATAAGTCACAGAAGCCGAGACAACTTTAGGTCTAGGGCGAAAGAAACTTATTCTAATTGTGATGAAGAAATCAAATTTCATGATTTAACGTCCCAGTGTGTCTTTTGGACCAGATGTTGTCTCCGGTGAATATCGACTCTCCCGTTCAAACCATAGAAACAATTAAATCATATTTCATATGAAGTCAATGCGGAACACGGGCCATGAGAGATACATTCCACCGAGCCAGGGGGCTTCAGCAGGCCTTGGTTTATATTTTATTTTTCAGGCCAATTGTGGAGCAACTCGTTATTTAGAGTATGTTTCTCTGAATAAAAGAAGCAAGGAAAGTCTTCAGCTCGGTCCTGAGAGAGTAATCCTGTCCGCCCGCTCTCAGCGGGAGGGTTTGACTGGAAGTGATCTCTTCGTGGTCTTCAATGTCCAGCTCCAGGTCGGTCTCGTGGGAAATGTCTGAGTCCGAGTCTCGGTGTGACAGCGGCGAGGCGGCCGAGCGGGGCCCGCGGCCCTGGGGGCTCCCCGGGACCGCCCCGCAAACACTCGAGGCAACGGTTGCATCAGGGCCTTTAGGTCTCCCGGGACCCTCGTCTTCCGCGTCCCTCTTAGCCGCCAGCGGGTTCTCCTGTTGGACCAAAGTAGATAGAATTACTGAGTGTAATGGATGGTACTTTTTTGGTATTCTCTGTGGTATATTATTCTTAAACATATTATTTTTGTTTTATCTTAGGTAGGTCTACAAACAATTCCATTCGGGATTAGCGGGCCGATCATAAATGCCGTTGATGTGTGATACTTAATGATAAATACACAGGCCTAGCATGTGAATGAACCGTGTTTTTTCGTTTACCTGCTTGAGTCTCCGCCACTTCGCTCTTCGGTTTTGGAACCACGTTTTAACCTGATACACATACCACTTATTAGAAATAATTAAATAATTAAATAACAATGGATGATATTATTACGTCTGGTGAGCACAGTTCAACATACATTGTGTAACAAATGTCCTCTCTGAATGATTAAAGACACCACTAATGTGTGGTTACCTGTCTCTCGCTGAGCTGCAGCATCTTGGCCAGCCGCTTCCTCTCCGGGGGTGACAGGTACTTCTGGGTCTCGAACTTCTTCTCCAGCTCGATGGTCTGGTCGTTGGAGAAGCGGACCTGGCCGCCTTTCCTCTTGTGCAGGGGCCGCTGGATGAACGGGGGCCAGAGCAGTGGCTTCCTGTGGAGGGACCACACATACGATTTAAACTATAAAACTATAGCCTACCATACGATAATTAAATAATAAAATAAATTATAAACATGAATAAACATGACTCAATACTAGAGGCCGAGGTTGCATGCGCGCTTTTAGGGAAGAAGGTCGTGACAGAGAAACTATGGCCAAATATCCGCTCATGTGCTTCCTGCTGTGCGGTGAGATTAGCCTACACCGCTGGCCTTGGTCTAAACACACAGAGCAGTAGCCTATAGGAACACTGTGATCAGGGACATGCGTTATTATTAATAAGGTTCGTTTGTCCCATTACATCAGCTGCACAACTGTCACATCAGTCTCCATACGACTTTAAACACTAAGATAAGACTTTAAACACTGAGCCTATTCATGGAGATTCATGAAGAGCAAAACCACGAGAAGCATGATCCACCAAACAAGGCGCCTGCCTTTAAAGCCCAATACTCTGGAATTAAATATCTCTCCCATATTAATTACTAATAAACCATCATCAACCAAGTCAACACGAACCCCCCGGAATGCTGAGCTCTGCTTTATTCCAACGGTCCTCTTCGGGGTGGGGGGGGGGGGGTGGGGGGGGGTAGAGGAAGTGCAGCAGTATGTGTGTGAGCGGAGCGGCTATCAGAGGCCGAGTGTTTCCTGAATAAGGCAGTATTGAGGATGTCGATAAAACAATCAGCGGCGTGCAG
>NC_082399.1:16504029-16579029 GCF_031168955.1 Gadus macrocephalus
AAACAAATGGATCATAATAAACAATACTACTAATTTCCTGTTTTTAGGCTAAAGCAAACATGTTTATTAACCATGTGTTGATCAAAAGCCTTAATGTTATATCCAGATATCAGCTTTAGTATAAATGGTATAAGTCATTATCTGGGCTCATACGGTAGCCGGCCGGGGTGATTAACTCATCATTTGAATGTTTGATGTTTGCTGGGGGGTGGATACCCTCGCTATCTGCCCGGTTATCAGACAGCCGATGAACGTGAGTCACTTTAATAGCTCACCTAATAGATCTGTATTCCCTGCGGAGCGTTTCCCCAAACCGGTTAAACAGTAACTCTACTTCTCTCTCTCTCTAAAGTCGTCCAGCGTGGGTCACTGCCCGCTCCTATTTCATCAGACCCTGATAGGCCCATGGCAGACCCTTGATAGGGGACCCATACATCCATCCCATTCAATGCCACATTTCGATCTGCAGCGCGTCTTGGAGAACTTTCTAACGGCTATAGTTCAGATAAACGGAGCGCAGAGTCAACAGGGCAGGAGCCGCCTGGCGACACATCCCCACACATGAAAGAGAAGCTTCACAGCTAATATTTAGACTGGGGCAATCATTGCAGGCCATTGATCGGCCAGCAGCAACCCCGTCCAGAGCTGGTGATAACTGGGCAGAGGACCGCTTATCAACTCTCTTTGTTCAGACATCTTCCTCCTTTACCTGGCGCCGACAATATCTCACATGTCCTCATCAATTCACAACAATGTAAAATCAGGTAGAGTGGCAATATTTGTCCAAATATATTGGTGCCATTTATTTTCATATGTATATATATATATATATATATATATATATATATATATATATATATAGGTGCTATTTGCTTTCATATATATATTTGTATAAATTCAAAAGCAATAGGTTGGTAAGCCCTGTCATAGTTCTAATAACTTTAGCCATCATATCACAGCCCATGGATGCTCCCTAGTAGTTGTAGGTTTCAAACAAAGGTTTCAAACATAATAACATGTAATAATGCAATAAGAACATACACGCAATAATAATATAATTACAAATGTTCTGATTGCTTTGAAACAAAAGCAAAGCAAAGGTGGATATGAGTGAAAAACACAGCACACCTTACACCATTTTCTAAAAAGTCGTTGCTATATGGCTGTAGCAATAGAACATTTTTGAAGAACAGATTATCTTTAAAATGCTAATTTGCCACTAATTAAATTGAGTGTAAATGCAACAATAAGCGGCTGATTAGCGCCCCCTATTGGATCGATTGCAGGGCAGTATCTTAATTATGATCAGGACCCCTGGTGCTTCATCCTCATGGAGAGACAATACTGCCGCCACATAATATCTGCTCACCGTTTGACAGTTGGCAAAGCACCAACTTTTTTGATATTCATCCATATGTCACAAATTAATGAAATATATTTTACATTTGTATGCATAATTATAAATAATCGCTGTCTTTGTGAATAAAACGTCTATATCTGAATTAGAACAGCAAAATAACTATGTTATGTGTCTCTATAGGCGACACACTTTTTTCTTGCATCTAGGCCTATTTTAAAAGTACAATATTTAACCAAAGTATTGTACTATTTGTGAAGATTGGTATTCAGAATAGGGAAACATGCTAAATACTTTCATCTCCGACAACATGACACAGCCAGTATGGTCACTATAATCATCTGCTCCGACCTGTGTGTTCTGATTCACTTACCCCGGGTGGCCAGATATTAAACATATTGGCACACATACAGACTACAGCAAGCTAAATGGATAAACTGAGATTAAGCCGGATTCAACCTGCCCTAAATAGCCTTATCATATTTCTAAGAAGCTCCATGAGCAGAGCCGGCCTAAACAGTACTGGTACATCGTGGAGCTGCATTAGAAAGATAGAGACAGCTTTGAGCCAGGAAGGATTTCAAGACAGATGCAACTTGAGCTGGTTTATAATTTGTAGACAATCAATACATATATAAACCTATACATTGGCTTATCGTCAAAGTGTATTGCTCGTCGTCCCTTTTCATTGTTAAAATAGAAAAATTGCACTTGTTTCAAAACATAATGTTGAGCTAGGCTCGTCTTGAGCTCGTTTTCGTCCAGGGCCCTCAACTTGGCAACCCGCATGAGCTCGGACCCCAGTAACCATTTTAAAACGCTTGTCCTCATGTTAATACTGCTCCTTTAATCACTCTTTTTCTTTCACTCATGTTGTCTCTATGCATGCATATAGAATTTCCTCAAAAGCCTATTTTTCTAAAAGACTTATGGACCACTTTTCTAATTCAATGGCCCTGAAACCAGTCCTATTAGTCAAGATAAACCAGTAGACATGTGGTCAGAGACCGGCCAAAGGGGGCGCTACAGTCACTGATTGAACACCACCACAGTAATATGAATATATGAACCACAGTTTGACTTATTGTCATGACGTTGGTGTCAGATGATGCAGCTTTTTGTGGCATATCTACAAATATGCAGTAAGACACAAGTGCTTTCATCAATCACACCTTTTCAACCTTTTCCTAAAGCGAGTCTTCAAATTCCATCAAACTTGCTCTTAAGACTCTTTGGACTGCTATTAGTCTCAATAAATTCCAAATAAAGAATTCCAAATGCCACAGCTTGAAACACATTGGCCACGCCCACTGCATGCAAACAAGCAGGCCAATGTACACGTCACCTACATTTTTGGAATCAGCATGAAATATTATGTTATAAACTGCTTTGGTCAGAAGAAGGATACATCTCATGACTACCAAAGGCCAATGAGTGCACCACAGGACTGGCAAAAGGCAGGACATTGGAAGGATCAACATGTCATTCATTTAACAGAGGGAAAAGAGGGAGGGGCAGAGAAACGTTGGACCGCCCCATGGTTTCAATTCTCCACCATTCACATCCCATTTCTCTGGTGACACAAAAAGCACCAACACAACACTTTCAAGCGTTCACTTCTATAATGAAAATTGTATAATGTCTAAATGTATTCAGTCCCGTTGCTCGGAGAGAATTCTTCCTTCTTGTATCTCAGCTGCCTCTCTCCTTCTGTATATTGATGGTTTTCTTAAGCCAGTTACTCTGATGGGCAGTAGGGCTCTGCTGGGTGATTCCCTGTGGACCCCAGCCGGCACAGGTTGGGCTTCCTCTGCTAACACTTCTTGGGATTCAGGGCCTTGGGCCTCTAATAATAGTTAAATCTCCTAACCATTATGCCTCCTTTACTTAACCTTTGGTGAAAACGTCATCGCGTCAAGGAGAGATGAAAACGTGCTTCCTTTGAACATAGGAAAAGACAGCACTGTTTTCTTTTGTTGGAGTCCCATTTTCCGAAGCTTGGACTACAACAAGCGCTCTTTCGATCCGTGCCTTCTTTTCAATCAGGTTATTGCCAACAGGGAGAATCACTTAGGTCTGACTTGGCCAACGGGAATATTTTAGGCCAGTTGAATCCTAATTCACATGTGAAAAAAAAGAGGCTGAATTTATGTTGATGTTGAAATTGTGTGCTTACTAACCAGCAATATATTGATTCATTTCGATTCAAATAATATGTTTCTTGAAATGGTATCCATTAATATAAATTTTATTTTCTTCTCTTCTCTTCTTCTGCTTTACCGCGTCTCTCATGCGTCTTCGCGTAGAGTTGGTAAACTTCGTTGGTGGACTGTTTCTTTAAATATTGCCGCCATAAAGGATTATGGGATACCAATATCTCCTTTCCTTTCGTAAAGGTTGGTCAGGAGTAACCTATGCCAAAGGAGGGTTAAAGGATGCATCGAGACACCTTTCCTATAAGCATTTTTAGAATTCGTACTACCTTTCTTCCAGGTACTTCCGGGTCATCTTGTTAGAAAAGGAAATTTCCTATGCAAAAAAGAGAATCTGTAGAGGCCCCTTGTGTTTTACTTTAAACTGTAATGACCCTGGGGTTGTGATGATCCAACAGCTATCAGCCTACTGTTACTACGCTTTCCCTATTGATGCTACATGCTGGACACCGCTTATTGCTGTATATTATATTATTATTAAAAAAAAATGGATACAGTTATTAGTTGAGTGCTGCATGCAGCGCTCAACTATTGTTGTTCTTAGGTTTTATTAGGTGAGTGCTGCATGCAGCACTCAACTATTGTTCTTCATAAATTGTATTCTTTCTTTCTTTCTTTCTTTCTTTCTTTCTTTCTTTCTTTCTTTCTTTCTTTCTTTCTTTCTTTCTTTCTTTCTTTCTTTCTTTCTTTCTTTCTTTCTTTCTTTCTTTCTTTCTTTCTTATTATTCTCTACAAACTTTGGGACCTATCTCCTTCCTAAATTTTTCACCTATAGAGATTTTAAAATTTTGAGAATAGCTTTGAATCACGCACTTCTTTTAAGATTTTTAAAATATTTTATACTTTTTAAGATATTCTACTTTTAAAATACACATTTTTTTAACATGGAAGTCAACGGCGGAGCCGTCCTCCCATTACTTCAACTGTTTACGACCTAACTAAATCATTTTCAACCGCTTACCTTCGTTCAAACCATTTAACAAATCTGCACACTTGTATCTTCAATGATAAATTGAAAATTGAAAAAGAAATTTCGATATCATTTAAGCTTTCATCAGAATCACAGTTTTAGTTTCATACCGGCTTCGTTTTCAGTTGGTCTCATTGATTTAAGTTGACGCTGGAGCGTGAGAACCAGAGCGATAGATATAACAGAGTGGCGACACTTCCATTGGACTTCGTTGTAGCGTTTTTTGCCGCCTACTTCCGGGGTATGGAGCCTCGCATGGTTCCAAAACATCCATTTACGGCAGGGGTTCTCAAAGTTTTGACAGCTGAGGGCCAATTTAGGAACCCAAAATTTGACTGAGGCCAAAGGAAAAAAAAATTGGCGGGAAACGCCGTCAGCATCCCAGTGGTGAAAAAGAACATTGCACCGTGGACCTATGGGAGTGAGGTTAAGTGAGGTCTAAATCACAAAACCGAGGTTCATCCTTTCAAAGTAATGTACAGTTGGATTAAAAATAACAAATGTAACAGGATTTAATTGAAAGCTAGAGAGAGTCGACTTTTCTCTTGATATTTATTTATTTTTGTTTAAATTAATATTGATATAATAATAATAATTGTAAAAAAATTACATCTGTATGTCATTGCGGGCCCCCAGGAATGTTTCTGCGGGCCGCACTTTGAGAACCAATGATTTACTGCGTAGGAGATCATTCATTTCCATTGCTGGCCATTGAGTAATTTCTGAGGTAAGTGCATTAAATAGCTACCTCTTTTGAATTGTCAACTGTCTATATTTTATCAGAGGCCCTTTATGATGCATATACTGATATTTATTTGTAAATGCACAGCGTAATTATGCATATTTTTTTCTTTGTAGAAGACAGATTGCCTGCTAGTTTGTTAGCTCGACTTCGCCATCTGTGAAGGTATCAATCAATTTACCGGGGGTAAATTGATTAAATTGCTACCTCTTTTGAATTGTCAACTCTCTATATTATATCAGAGTGCCTTTATGATGCATAGACTGATCTTTATTTGAATGTGCACAGCGTAATTATATATATTTTTTATCTTGGTAGACGACCGATTTTCAGTCATTGCCTGCTAGTTCGTCAGCTCGATTTCACCAGCTGTGAAGGTATCACTGCACCAGAAGTTAAGTAGTGAATCTCTGACAACTTTTATTTAGTTAGTTATTGATGTAGGATTACTAGGATCAATAAGGTTGATTAACGACGGGTTTAATCTGCTGAACCTGACGGTGTGAGCTACGGTGTTGGAGTACTATATGTGTCTGATGCTATAGCTAGAAGAAATAAGGTTGCTTTTGTTTAATTAAACCCTTGAAAAGGCTGTTGGATTACGTATATGAACAGAAATTATTCCACACAAAAAATATAAGCCATAATGACGAGCTTTCAAATGTTATTACACAGACAGTAGTGTCATTCTTTTTTTTCATAATGTAAGCTTCTGTCCACCCCTTCCCAAACTTGGCAGCAATTTGGCCATGTGTGGGGAAACTCATTGACCAACAGGCTATCAAGGTCTTGTCTGATTATTTTCACTCTCCTGCAGGTGGTGGCTGCTGGTGCTGGTGGCGGCGGCTGCTGCTGCTGCTGATGGTGTATGCGGCTGATGGTGTATGCGGTTGTCACGCTCCGATAAGGAGACAGACAGGAAGTGAACCCAGAAGCACGACTCAAGACAGGGGATGCGAAAGTTCAAGTTTACTTCATTTAAGTAGGCAAGGGGTCGTAACGGGAAGGCAGACAGATAGGCAGGGAGCCGGGGGCGGACGAGTCGACCGTCCGGTTGGGGACCGAAGGTCGACAGGAGATCAGACAGGCGATGGTTCGGCAACGGGCAGGCAGGCAGAGGTTCGACGACAGGTGGGAGGTCGGACAAGCGACGGGTCGGTAACAGGCAGGCAGACAGGATCTCGGCGACAGGCGGATGGTCGGGCGGGCAAGGATTCGGTAACCGTAAGCAGACAGGATCGACAGGGACTAGGCATCAGGCAAGGAGGTCAGACAAGCGAGAGAACGGCAACAGGCAGGCAGGCAGATATGAGATACACGGAGATAGAGAATGCGGGAAAGCTCAGTCAAGACTAGAGACGATCTGGCAGAGACTGGTTGGGGGCAGAGGGTTAATATAGAGGGAACACAGGTGAGGATGGTTGGGTTGATTAGGGAATTGCAGGGTGAATGGGAAACTCAGGAACGGATCATGACAGTGGCTGATGGTGGATGCTGCTGATGGTGGATGCTGATGGCGGTGGCTGCTGCTACTGGTGGCTTGAGCTGGCTGGTGCCGGCAAACACTGCTGCTGCCGGCAAACACTGCTGCTGCAGGTCGCTGCTGCTTGAGGCGATGGCTGCATGAGCTGGCTGGTGGTGGCGAAGGATGGTGGTGTCGACTTCTGCTGCTAGTGGTGGCGGCTTGTGCTGGCGATGGCTGTTGGTGGCAGCGGCAACTGCTGCGATTGTTGTCCTTCCTTCCGACCTGATGCACTCTACTATCCTTAACCTCAGCCTGATGTATGTGGGGTATCTTCTTTGTTTATTAATAACTTATAATATTCCTCCCTGTTCCTTCACTTTGTTCTTGTTTTACAAGTTAGATATACACACACACCTGTTTACACATTTGTTGTTCTTGTTCCACACAAGACTAACATTGTTTTATTTATTGATACCTCCCGGCTCTACTTTGCTGTTCTTGGTCACTCTTACTGTATGTTTGCTTCAGTGTTCTTAGTCCTTGTTCCCACTTGTTTTTAGTTCCACAAACCTCAGCCAGATATATGTGGAGAGGATTTTTTTCTAAACAATCAGCATCTCAAACACTCGGCCCAGCTTTACATGGTGCATCCTCCTTTGCAGCGGCAGATGTTAGGCAGAGGGTTTTATTACCAGTGGTCCATTTTACTTTTATTGCTTTTTTAATTTTCTCCTTTCCTCACCGTATTCCTCTCTTGTTAACACACTTATATATACAATAATTATCCCTGTTCCTTCACTTTGTTCTTGTTTTTCAAGTTGGATACACACACACACACACACGCACATACACTATTGTTGTCTCACCCATTGTTTAATAAAAAATATACTATTTAATACATCCAACATTGAGTTGTTATTCTTTAATATATGTGATACTTTTAATGGCTTAGTCTTAAAAGTATCATTGTTGTGTGGTCAGCTCCTGCCTCATCAGAAGAAGTTGCCTGGAAACTAAATGCTAAATGGACTGTTCTCTGCTTTCTCAATCGCTCTCTGACCACGGGTAAGTGAATCGGAATTACAAGCAAAATCAAGAAATTCCAATACTCCAGTTGCGCAAAAATTAACATCTTGAATCTTCTTTGATCTCAGAACAGATGTAGTAAGGTTAAAGGCACCCAGTGCAACTTTATGTAAACATTCAATGAAAAATAAACATTCAATTTCTAGTCTTTTTTACACGTAGTAAGTTTCAATAATTCCATACCATTACATATCGACATTCAAGGAGCAAAGATGAGACGTCGTTGTGTGGTGAGAACTGATAGAAAATCGTAAACAACAACAATCGCCGGTGGGGAGAAGCCATTTTTCCATTGACTGGAAGCCTGCTTTATTTATTGTAGGTTACAAAAAATAAAGAAAATGGCGGCATTGTTGTTGTTATCGATTTTGTATCAGTTCTCACCACACAACGACGTCTCATCTTTGCTGCTTAAATGTCGGTATGTAATGGTATGGAGTTATTGAAACTTACTACGTGTAAAAAAGACTAGAAATTGAATGTTTATTTTTAAGCCTCGAAAGTTGCACTGGGTGCCTTTAAGCCACTAAAGTCAGTAGCCTAGTGCTACACATGCTTACAGGAACGTGAAGCTTTCCCTCAAACTTAAAAACGTAAGTACCACTCCAAATGTAAAACTGACATTTACAAATATGCAACAATAGTCAGAAAAGTACATTTTTTATTTATTTTTTATTTATATTTACCATTCAACATTGCAATCGCTGCTGTCTGTCCCATTGAAGAACACGGCAGCGCGGCGTGTTTTGGAACTATACCGGCTTACCTGAACCACGTGACCACCCTGCCGGTTGGTCTACTTTTGGAGGACGTTACTTCAGGCGTTGACGCCAGATTGGGCGTTTTTTCCCGCTCTATTGGGCCTCTTTTACACACCAGCTCGCTCTTCTCTTAAAGACAGACACACACGCACGCACACACGCACACACACGCACACACACACGCACGCACGCACGCGCACACACACACACACACACACACACACACACACACACACACACACACACACACACACACACACACACACACAGACACAGACACTCACACTCACACTCACACACACACACACACACACACACACACACACACACACACACACACACACACACACACACACACATACCAGCGGTGCAGGGCAATTAATTTGATCTTTCTGATTCTTCAGTTCAATTAATTTTACAATTCTGCATTTTTAGCAAAGTTTATGCGCTTTTCATTCAGCTGTCACTTTATTTGTTTCCAATCATTTACATTTTCTTAAATGGTGTGCATGTTTACATTGTTTACTCCATTTAGACTTTTGAACTTTTGTTCAAATCCCTTCACTTGATATAAGAGGTTGAAATATTTTCAACCTCACTTTGTACTACAGCACTCATCGCATTTTCTCCAGGAAATGCATTTTCTAGTTTATTATTATTGCATATTTCTGTGATATTATTTTTATTTCAACCAACGTCCTATTATCGATGATGTGGTAAATGGGAATCTTTCAAATACATAGTAATGTAATTTAACCAAAAACGAGTATGACGGATAAATAAACACATCTATAGTTGATCCCGGGAGGAACATTATTATACATATTAATGTCTGGCGTGACTTTTGTTATTGCTTTGTAGACCAATTTATTTATTGCTATGCTGACATATTCTTTATTGATATATAGACCTGTTCATCGATTTATATGAAGACCTATTTATTGATTGATATGTAGACCTATTTATTTATTGCTATTTAGACCTGTTTATTTATTGTTATTTAAACCTGTATATTTATTGATATTGGAACCTATTTATTTACTAACATGAATACCTATTTATTTCTAAGTAGACCTATTTATTAACTTTTACGTGTATCTATTTATTTATTGATATGTCTATTTATCCGACCTAAACGGATGCCTCGTGAGCATTTAACACGTGACGTAGCACCAAACCTGTGCTGCTTTTAATTAACTCCGGCCGTATTGTTCCGTTGATATGTTTCCGCCCCTCAAAGACAGAGTGTGGTTGGTTTACTAAGGTTCCGCCCTCATCTTGTACCGGACGCAGCTCGCCATGTACCGCTCTCTGCGAAGCGTTCAGCGGTTCAGCTGCAGCACCGTGTCCCTGCATAGACCCCTCACCAGGATAAGGACCAGGTCTGTCGTTGGAGCGGCCGTCACCCCCTGCAGAATGGTAGGTTTTAATACTTTATATATTCAGTTAGCCCCAATGACCTTAATAGCAATAGCTTAGCCGTATGGAACGAGTTACTGGTCACACTATAACTATATAACCCGCTGTGTGTGTGTGTGTGTGGTCAGACGCGTTTCTGAGTGACTCCTATTCCCCTAGTGGTTTCGTCGCCATATGTACCCAAATTAGCTATTGTAGTCGGATGATATCACTGCTGGGGTCTGTCATCAGTTAGCATCTCCGTGCCTAGACCAGAGGTCAAAGTCAGGTTTATGAAAACCTCTTCTTCAGCTGAGCTACACCGAGCTTACTGTTAGTTCCGTTCTGGTTCGGTCCATCCGTGGTTCGGATTGTTTGATACATGCCGTCAAGAACCTGGAGACACACTACTTTATCAATATGCATGGTTGGCGGCCAGGCAGGGCAAGGGTGGGTTTGGGAAGTGTCAACGCCCTTTAGACCTCAAAAACACTTTAGACCTCAAGTCCCCTTTAGACCTCAAGCCCCCCTTTAGACCTCAAGCCCCCCTTTAGACCTCAAGCCCCCCTTTAGACCTCAAGCCCCCTTTAGACCTCAAACACACTTTAGTCCTCAAACACACTTTAGACCTCAAGCCCCTTTAGACCTCAAACATACTTTAGACCTCAAGCCCCCTTTAGACCTCAAACACACTTTAGACCTCAAACACACTTTAGACCTCAAACACACTTTAGACCTCAAACACACTTTAGACCTCAAACACACTTTAGAACTCAATCACACTTTAGACCTCAAATACACTTTAGACCTCAAGCCCCCTTTAGACCTCAAACACACTTTAGACCTCAAACACACTTTTGACCTCAAATAACTATATAATGTTGCGCATGTGATGCATGCACATTGTACAGCTCATGACCAATGCACTTTTTGCTGTCTACTTCTTCCCGTCCTTTATGTGTTGGTACGTACAGGCCAGTTCAGAGTATAGGATTGAGGCGGACACCTTTGGGGAGCTGAAAGTCCCGGTGGATAAGTACTATGGCGCCCAGACGGTCCGATCCACCATGAACTTCAAGATAGGGGGTCCATCTGAGAGGATGCCCGTAAGTTTGGAGACTAATGATTGTTACTCTACACTGTTTTGATAATATATCCACAATATCTGTATGTTTCAACCCTGATCTTTTCAAAAATTAAGATACAGACCAAATGTTGTGTAGACAAATATGAACCCACTGCCTACACAAATATAAGTGGAAATATTTGTGTCTTCTTTCTTTGTTTTATTTACTTTTCCAAAGACAATGTCCACAGGAAAAACGACTTGTTGGGGGAAGGGACAGCTTTAATATTGGGGCTTCAAAATATGTTTTTCCCCCATGATTTATTGTTTGTGCACTACCTGCTGTACCTCTCAGATCCAGGTCATCCAGGCCTTTGGGGTCCTGAAGAGAGCCGCAGCAGAGGTGAACAAGGACTATGGCCTGGACCCCAAGATTGCTGATGCCATCATCCTGGCTGCAGATGAGGTAGAGCAGCTTCACAGACCAATCACAGACATAAATAAATAAGGAAGTCAAACCGCCATGGGCACGAACGTGCACAACCTGGTATATTTATCTGGAGGAATATAGTGAGCACCACCCCCTGAGCTCTGTCTGCGGTCCCCAGGTAGCATCAGGTAAACTGGACGAGCATTTCCCCCTGGTGGTGTGGCAGACGGGCTCGGGCACTCAGAGCAACATGAACGTCAACGAGGTGATCAGCAACAGAGCCATCGAGATCCTCGGAGGGAAGCTGGGAAGCAAAGACCCCGTCCACCCCAATGACCACGTGAACAAGAGCCAGGTAACACTCTTCAAACACACACTGAGCTCTCACCCCCTGCAGCGACAGTTGACTGTATGAATCAAGAGGCCCTCGTGTATCATTCCTATTTGTTGAACTGCATGAGATCAGCTAGTTGTAGATCCACTGTTGTCGTCTCTGGACCTTTTTGTATTTGTGAACTGTACTTCTTATTGTTTAACTTGGAGGTCCTCCTGGCCATAGATGTAGGAGACCAATATGGGATCTTCGCACAGATGAACGCCCCAAAGCTTCTACATAATAGATATCCTAATAAAGATCAAGATGTCAATGTAGCTATGATTATAGATTATAAAAATGTTGTAACTATTGCTTTGTCTTCTTGTTCTTTGCTACAACTTGGATCATAGTTTCGAGACGATGCCTGGTCATATGTTATACATTGTAGCAGTTAATTTTACATATGTGAAGAAGAAGAGCCCTAATGTTTTCTTGACTATTTCCCCGGTTCCACACACGGTGAACCCATCGGTTGTGTGCCTGTTCCAGAGCTCCAACGACACCTTCCCGACGGCCATGCACATCGCTGCGGCCACCGAGGTCCACACGGTGCTGCTGCCGGGCCTGCAGGCGCTCCACGACGCACTGGCCGCCAAGGCCGACGAGTTCAAAGACATCATCAAGATCGGACGCACGCACACGCAGGACGCCGTGCCCCTCTCCCTCGGACAGGTAGCGCCCCCCCGAGAGCCCAGCGGCCCCCCGAGAGCCCAGCGGCCCCCCGAGAGCCCAGCGGCCCCTTTGGCTTCTCCAGGATACTGTTGTGGTTTGAGCAGGCAGCCCAGCATCTCCATGACAAGCGGGCTTCCCGCTTGAAGGGGGTCTTTAACTGCTGGCGCGCTTGTCTTGACACGACCACACACACACACACACACACCTTTCACTCATGAACCCCGGAGGATCTCTGGAGATAAGTAGATATCAGAGACGAGTTCACACATCCTGGAGCTGCTCCCTCTACTTCAGGCGAGGCGAGGGGCGGGGCCTGGGTGGAGAGTTTAACTGTTTGGCAAGCAAATATAGTTTCAACTAAAATCATGGTGAAAGTCTTCTATCTCAACCTTTTTAGTAGCCTTTTGTAGGAGCGAATGAACAAATGACCAGGAACTTGAGAGACAACATGTGTGTGTGTGTGTGTGTGTGTGTGTGTGTGTGTGTGTGTGTGTGTGTGTGTGTGTGTGTGTGTGTGTGTGTGTGTGTGTGTGTGTGTGTGTGTGTGTGTGTGTGTGTGTGTGTGTGCAGGAGTTCAGCGGCTACGTGCAGCAGGTGAAGTACAGCATGGCCCGGATCAGGGCGGCCATGCCCCGGGTGTACGAGCTGGCGGCGGGCGGCACAGCAGTCGGCACGGGGCTCAACACACGCATCGGCTTCGCCGAGAAGGTGGCCGACACTGTGGCCTCCCTCACAGGCAAGCCACGCTCCCAGGGGGCAGGACCCTCTGGTCTAGACAGAAATGTTCCCCGTCCAGACCCTTCCTATGTCCTGGCAATGAGAGGGTAGCGGTACTAGTCTGACCCTAGTCCCCCCAGGGTGACAGCAGGTGTGTGACAGAGTGAGTCCCCCCAGGGTGACAGCAGGTGTGTGACAGAGTGAGTCCCCCCATGGTGACAGCCGGTGTGTGACAGAGTGAGTCCCCCCTGGGTGACAGCAGGTGTGTGACAGAGTGAGTCCCCCCAGGGTGACAGCAGGTGTGTGACAGAGTGAGTCCCCCCAGGGTGACAGCAGGTGTGTGACAGAGTGAGTCCCCCCTGGGTGACAGCAGGTGTGTGACAGAGTGAGTCCCCCCTGGGTGACAGCCGGTGTGTGACAGAGTGAGTCCCCCCTGGGTGACAGCCGGTGTGTGACAGAGTGAGTCCCCCCATGGTGACAGCCGGTGTGTGACAGAGTGAGTCCCCCCTGGGTGACAGTCGGTGTGTGACAGAGTGAGTCCCCCCTGGGTGACAGCAGGTGTGTGTCCCGTCTCCGCAGGCTTGCCCTTCATTACGGCCCCCAACAAGTTTGAGGCGCTGGCGGCCCATGACGCGCTGGTGGAGCTGAGCGGGGCGCTGAACACGGTGGCCGTCAGCATGATGAAGATCGCCAACGACGTGCGCTTCCTGGGCTCTGGCCCGCGCTCCGGCCTGGGGGAGCTCATCCTGCCGGAGAACGAGCCGGGCAGCAGCATCATGCCAGGTCTGTTCCTTCTACTGCCCTACTGACACTGTAGGGAGACTGAAGGCAGCAGCATCAGGCCAGGTCTGTCCCTCTCCCTACTGCCCTACTGACACTGTAGGGAGCCTGAAGGGCATGGCTGTCCCTCAGCTGTTGGAGTGGATCCGTTTCGTGCGTCAGCCTCTGTTATTTAGATTTACTCCGGACAAATTTCTGCCCAATCGGGGCATCTCTTCCCTGATGAAATATATCCACACACACAGACACAGACAGACACATACAGACAGCGACAGACGCATACACACACATTGGCAGACACTCACTCACACAGTGGCTGTGTCCCTCTGCCTGTCCAGCTGTCGACATTTGGAGCAGTTTCAGATTACAAGTTGAGTTTTATTTTAGGGATGGCCTTTCCCTAACCCCTTGGGCCTGGTCTCTCCGTCACACACTGTGAGCAGGCAAGGTGAACCCCACCCAGTGCGAGGCCATGACCATGGTGGCAGCCCAGGTGATGGGGAACCACGTGGCCGTCACCATCGGAGGCAGCAACGGACACTTTGAGCTGAACGTCTTCAAACCCATGATGGTACAACACCTGAGTAGACCGGACCGGTGTCATGGACGCTCCACTTTCATTATACTTGGGTAACATTATTTTCTTTCTCTCGCTCGCCCTCTCTCGCTCACTCACACTCTCAGATCAAGAACGTGCTGAACTCGGCCCAGCTGCTGGGCCACGCCTCCGTCTCCTTCACCACCAATTGTGTGGTGGGCATCCAGGCCAACACGGTGCGCATCAACCAGCTGATGAACGACTCCCTCATGCTGGTGACCGCCCTTAACCCTCACATTGGTGAGTCCTCAGACCTCACAACACACACATTCTACAAGTTTATTACACGGGTCTTCTCAATGCCGCGGAACGCTCCGTTCACTTGGATGGGCCCTTCGCAACTTCCGGCGGTGAATTATATTTGATAATTCACCAACTATAATTGACCGCTGTCAAGGAAAAGAAAGGATTTTTTGCCTCTAATGACGTCTTTGGTATAACTCTGCAAGTAGTCCAGTAACTTGTCAACCCCAGCGTCTTCGGTTGCTAAGCGACGTCAATGTCTTTGGCAGACTATTTCTCTGCTGATCAACACAACGAATGCTGGTAACAAATAAATTGTAAAAAGACACACCATGTGAAGTTATTTTTTTTTATTTTGGCAAGTAGCCGTGTAATAAGCGGGATTATGTATAGAACGTCGCCAGTCATTATCGTAGGGGCTTATTCCCTCAGGGTGAAGCACGACACCTCCGCTGATCGGTGTCCTGTCCTGCATCAGTGTCCTGTTCGCCCTGTGGTTTGTTTACCATTAAAAGTGAAAGAAAATGTCGGTCGTGTGGGAGTATTTCACGGTCTCGGAGAAAGATCAGCGAAATGCAGTTTGTAAGACATGTTCCAGTGGCATTTCAAGAGGAGGAAGCATTAAACATGGAAACATCGGCCGCTGCTGTCTGTATGTCATCTTATTTTCCGATAGGCCGATGGCAGTCAACAACGCGAACATCGGCCATTACCGATGTTCGTCCGATACATCGGTGTATCCCTAATTATTATCAGATACATGTGGTACATTTCCCCCCTCTATAAACCATCTTAAAACCCTACTCACAAAACTCAGAACAGAGTTTTGTGAGCTTCCTGTCTTCCTGGAAGACGGGAAGCTCAGCTGCCCTGACTGCTGTGGTTCATGTATTACTGTATTCGCTCCCTCCAGGTTATGACAAAGCGGCCCAGATAGCGAAGACGGCCCACAAGAAGGGCACCACGCTGAAGGCCATGGCCGTGGAGCTGGGCTACGTCACCGAGGACCAGTTCGACCAGTGGGTGAGGCCCAGCGACATGCTCGGCCCCAAATAAACACCAGCACCGCCACCAGCACCGGCTCCCTGGAGAAACAAGAGCATCTGTAGGGGAATAGAAGTATCCAGTGGCCCTGGGAATGGGAGGTGGAGGTGGAGGGCAGAGCCAGGGAAGGAGGACACGGCCGGGGGGTTAATGTGCTTCAAGGACCTTTTGCCAATTCAACTCATCCCAACCTTTACAAAGCTCCCTTGTGATTCATGATGCTGACATTATGCTATAGCCAAAGAATAGCGCGACTTGTTCCAATATTACAGCAGGGATACCTGACGGTGTGTAAAGGGGAGATCCACACTACAGTTCAGGTCTGTCTGAGGGGTTCAGGACAGCTGGTGTCGGTTTCATTGCACATGTTTGTGTAAAATAAACAATTGAAACAGATGTACAGTGGTTTATGTCAAAGATGAACACCCAATATCCAACATTGTGGTTCTGAAAGAAACCTCGGGGACACATGGTTAGGGTTAGCCCTGGATCACTTCTGTTGTCCAGTCTTATAATCCTTCCTCATGTCTGTCGGTTTATAGGGACTTTATTTACCATTACAATAGTATTCATTATTGAGTTGCCAATAAACTGTGATGGATGTAAGTAAAGTGATGTTTAAATTAGCTTGCTGTAGTAAGTGAGTAATGGGTGTTACAGACTAACAAACGTATTTTTTGATTGACCTGAGAAGGGTAAAAAAACAATACAAATGAACGATTTATAAACATGCGATTTACTTTAAGCACATGTGTGAGTTATAAAGCACACACGCGTTATAATAAATGACACCTCCGGCTGGCTCAGGCTCTGTATTTACGCTATTGGGTTGGTTATTTTTTAATTCCGTTATTATTCTTGATTAGATTTGTTGCTTAGGAAGTACAATATACAACACTTGCACTCATCCATTGACACCTGTGCCCTGTTTCTGGTTGGATAGCCACCAGGGGCCAGCGTTTCAGCTCTTTACAATACAGCGTAACAGTGACCGCCCCCTTTTTGAACGGCTCAGGTTCCAGAAGTTAATTTTCCTTTCATTTACTCCATTGACTTTTCAGAAAATAGTTATGCATAAGAGTTTTAAGACTGGAACCAAGCCAATTATTAGTGATGTTACGTTGCGTCGAGGCATCGGGGCGTGTGTCGAGTATGTCGGCTCCTCCCCCAGCGAAGCTCCGCATCGAGTAGGATTCACGATAGGCGGAATGGCGTAGCTGTGACGTTCGAGGCTTCATCTCGGGCTTTTCCGCGATATGGGGGCACATTTATACAAAAAAAGACACTACCCAGTTCCTAGATCACTTTAATGGCTACTTAATTAATCACACTCATTCTCAGTCATCAGGCAGTAGTGGGCTACTGTAGTTGATAAGACATTCTATTTTGCCCGGGATGACTTAAAATCTTTGTCAAATGATTTGTTTTCTACCATGAGCTCGGGAGATATGAACAGCACACTCACACGTATCACTGAAATGACTTTAATTCTCATTTTTTTTTATGTTGTACGAAGCAAACATCACATCATCACAGGAAACTCTTTCTTTCATCATAATTTCATTCACCACCAGGTGTCCCTAGCGTACTCATTTGAAGCTTCGAGGTCGAACCACTTTGATGGTTCATCTGGCTTCGAGGCTTTGACGTTTCACGAGGCATCATCTTCTAGGCACCACTACCAATTATCCCTCAAGTTCGTCGTGACATAACACATTTGATTTGGGCCGAAATAAATAAACGAAAAAAAAAAGAGGCAAAGGTACAAGACTGTACAATATATCGTGAACGAGTGAAGGTACTACTTATCTCATAAATCATTTTATGGGATGAGTATTTTTCCACGTGTAGAGCTCATTTCCACTACAGCTCTAACAACACTCTAAATTTCCATTAATCTAAGGAAATCATGGTTCTTCTGTAGTAAGCGATCGAGTTCAGTGGCAGGCTGCAGCACTGACTTTCGCGGGTGCGGACGGGTAAACGTTTCCATCGTAACAGCGAGTTCCACCAATCAGACGTGTTACGAGTTACAATTATTTTATAGTTTCTTATGTTATTGGCTTCAGTCAACACTGGGGATCACTTATTATTAGTTACTGTGATGTGTGGGCTGTATTGTGGATCAATCCATGCAGGTGGCGCTCGCTGTATTGGGGGCATCAGGGAAAAGTGGTATTTGTTGGGCTGAGTAGCCGTGCTCAAACTGAGGCGATGGAAGCCCAGTGTAGCACTGACTTTGTTGCAAACCTGCCATTTGGTCTGTGTAAACAATCCAATTGTAGAAAAGCCTAACCCGGAGCTACATGTAGTAGGCCTACATCAGTGTCCACATATCTGCATAAATGAAGATATCAACACAAAAACATCAGTCCATCTCCTCTCTTCATAAAGACCCTGCTGTCACCCTCAGCCAGAGGAAATGCAACTAAACCGGAAGCAATGCACCCCGCAACCACTTCCAGCTATTCACAGCAGCCAAACAACTCAACAATCCTCGTCCAATCAACCAGCAGCCCTACCGGAACAGTTGCCATAGTTATGACTTCAACAATTGCAGGTAGGGTGACACACACACGTCTCTCTATACAATATATCAACCCGGTCTCACGAAAATACGTGACACTGTCACGTTATTTAATCTATTGAAACGTGATCAAGGACACGTATTTTCAAATTTTTCGTGTCAAGAAGCACGAATTTCAAACCCATGTATTTCAATTGGAAGTATTTGTCGTGTCACTAAGCACGACTTCCAAACTAAGGTTCTGTCCGGGAGCGTTCTCCCTAATGTCCCTTAAGGAGCTCCGTACAGAACATTTATTGTTAAAAATGGTCTGTGATAACTAACAATATGACAGCTTTTGGCCACCTGTTTCTACTTAAACTAGTCTATGAGCAATATGACAGCTTTAGGACACCCGTTTCTACTTTCACCTTTGATTCTGAGAAATTGTGACAATTCATGGATACATTAAATGCAGGTGCGCTGCTCTGTAGGCAAACCGCAAAGGAAAAAAGGGTAGCTGCTTCATCTGTTCTTTTTAGAATTGGATGTCTTGATTTTTTGATCTAGCCATAGATCTATTGTCTTGTTTTTGGCTATGTGAATGGAAGTCCGCGTCGATGCCTCGCAAGTCCAGTGTCGCGAGCGGACGTGACATCTAGAAATCATAATGGGTTGTAGTGAGTGTAACATAATTCACCTACAGTATTTTGTTATGTGTTGTTCTTTCAATTGTGTTGTTGTTTACTGCATGTCATTTACTGTCTTAGTGGTTCAGGGATCGCGGTCCCTTTGAAGGATTACGAGCGTCTCATGACGTCAGAGCCCATGCGGGATTTGTTTACCTTCAGCACGCTTTGATTTCCGGTTATTCTCTTTGACAAAATAAACGAGTCACACGGCTGTGTGCTCAACGTGCAAAGTTGTGTTCTTCACTTAATTGCAATTTCCACACTGGTGACCCCAGTGTTTCCCACAGAAATTTTGGAGACTATGGGGGGGGGGGGGGGGGAGAGCGATTGTTGCTCAAACTTCGTCTGAGCAAAAAAAAAAAATAATTCATGTGCACGCAGAGACTATGGCGGCCGAAATTAGACTATGGCGGGGCGCCATAGTCTCGTCAATGTGTGGGAAACACTGTGACCCCGACTTTAGTCTGCTGGACGTATCCAGGGACACAACACGACCATGACCGCGAACGCTGTTACTCTCGCTCCCCAAATTCTGGGAATCGTCGGTGTCGGCATGGTTCGCCCAGACCGAAGCGCAGTTCGCGTTGCGGGAGATCACCGCGGATACGACGAGGTACTACTACGTTGTGTCAGCTCTCGGAAATTCAACAGCATCCAGAGTGGTGAGCCTCCTTAAAAATCCTCCTGCAAGGGAGAAGTATGCAGCACTCAAAGCCCACCTGTTAAAGACCTTTGAACTGTCGGACACTGAGAGAGCCAGCAGGCTTTTCTCACTTCAAGGGCTCGGTGACAGCAAACCGTCTGAGCTCATGGACCGTATGCTGGATCTCATGGGTGAGCATGAACCCGATTTTCTTTTTGTTCAGCTTTTCCTGCGTCAACTGCCTTCCCAAGTGAGGGCGGCTTTAGCCAACACCATGATCACTGACTGTCGGAGGCTGGCTGAAGAAGCTGATACATTTTTCCTGGCGGGTCAAGGGCACTGTGTGGCGCACATTGCTCCTATGACACTGGACGACTCCACGCTCGTCGCTGCCACCACTTCTCGTCGGCAGCAGTCTTCTGACCCCCAGCAGTCTTCAGGCCCGCAGAGATCTTCCGGCATGTGTTTCTATCATGCGAAGTTTGGACCGAAGGCTCTTAAATGCCTTCCTCCATGCAGTTACGGCGGGTTGGGAAACGCCAGGGCCGGCGCTCGGTAGTGGCCATGAGCGTCGGCCGTGCTGGCAGGCTGCTTTTCATCCGCGACAGCCTCTCCGGATGGCGGTTCCTGTGCGACACGGGAGCACAGAAGAGCGTCCTGCCTGCTTCCTGCTTGGACATGGTGACCGACAGCCACGGCCCCCCTATGGAAGCTGCTAATGGTAGCCCCATCCGTACCTATGGAACAAGGTACATTGAGTTGTGTTTTGGAGGCCACCGGTTTGGCTGGGATTTTGTTACAGCAAAGGTCTCCGTTCCCCTCCTCGGCGCTGATTTTTTGTGTGTGCATGGACTGTTGGTGGATGTCAAGAACCGCCGTTTGATGGACGCCGTCACGTTTTGTTCATATGCGTGCACGCTCAGCGAGGCTGACTCCATACGACTGACTCTAGCATGCTCCCCGCCTCAGATGACTTCCACCGTCTGCTTGCCGGTTTCCCAGCCCTCACTCAGCCTACTTTCTCTGCGTCTGCTGTGAAGCATGGTGTGGAGCACCATCTCGCCACTACTGGTCCACCCGTCTACGCCCGTGCTCTGCGCCTCGACCCGACCAAGCTTGCCGTTGCAAAGGCTGAGTTTGCAAACATGGAGTGCCTGGGTATAGTCCGCCGGTCCGACAGCCCGTGGGCCTCACCCCTCCACATCGTCCCCAAACCCGGCGGCGGCTGGCGCCCGTGTGGCGACTACCGGCGGCTAAATGAGGCAACGACGCCTGACCGGTACCCAGTGCCGAATATTCAGGATTTTTCAGCACACCTGGCTGGTATGGTGATTTTTTCCAAGGTGGACCTTGTCCGGGGATATCATCAGGTGCCTGTACACCCACTGGACGTTCCCAAAACAGCAGTGATCACACCGTGTGGTCTGTTTGAGTTCCTGCGGATGCCGTTTGGCCTCAAAAACGCAGCTCAATCTTTTCAACGCCTCATGGACTCTGTTTTGCGGGAGCTGCCTTTTCTTTTTGTGTACTTGGATGACATCCTAGTGGCGAGCGCGTCCAAATCTCAGCACCTGGCGCACCTCCGGACACTTTTTGAGCGGCTCAGCCAACATGGGCTAATTGTCAACCCTGCCAAGTGCCAGTTTGGTCTCTCCGTCATCGATTTCCTGGGACACAGAGTCACTAGGGACGGTGCAGCCCCTCTCCCATCAAAGGTGGAGGCGGTCGCGCAGTTCCCACGCCCGCTCACTGTCAAGTCCCTGCAGGAGTTCCTCGGCATGGTGAATTTTTACCACCGTTTCATCCCTCGAGCCGCCCAGCTCATGCAACCCTTGCATGAGGCCTTGCAAGGTAAGCCCAAGCACGCTGTGGACTGGACTGAGAGCAGGGATAAGGCTTTTGTTGCCACTAAGGCGGCCCTGGCGAACGCCACCATGCTGGCACATCCTTCTCCCACAGCCTCCATCGCCATCACCTCGGACGCCTCAGACTACGCTGTCGGTGCCGTCTACAAGCAGTGGGTGGGCGGGGCCTGGCAGCCACTTGCCTTCTTCAGCCGTCAGTTGCGTCCCAACGAGCGGAAGTACAGCACTTTCGACCGGGAGCTGCTTGGTCTCTACCTCGCCATCAGACACTTTCGTTCCCTGTTGGAAGGTCGGCACTTCACCACTTTTGTCGACCACAAGCCGCTGACTTTCGCCATGGCCAAGGTGGCTGAGCCGTGGTCCGCCCGCCAGCTGTCCTACATTTCCGAGTTCACCACGGATTTACAGCACGTTGCCGGTAAGGACAACCAGGTGGCGGACTGCCTGTCACGGGCTGTGGTAGGAGCGGTCCATCTTGGTTTGGATTACAACCGCATTGCAGCGGACCAGACCACAGACCCAGACGTGCAACTCCTGAGGACCTCGACTACAGGGCTGAAAATAGAGGATGTGGTTTTTGGCGATGCCGGCACCACGCTCCTGTGTGACGTCTCCACAGGCAGTCCTCGTCCAATCATTCCCACGGTGTGGAGGCGACAAGTTTTTGATGCCATCCATGGTCTCTCCCACCCAGGTTCGAAAGCGTCACAGAGATTGGTGGCCGCTAGGTTTGTTTGGCACGGCCTCAAGAAGGACGTTAGGGACTGGGCTAACACCTGTCTGGAGTGCCAGCGGGCCAAAGTGCACCGCCACACTAAAGCCCCGTTGGAGTTGTTCCCAGTGCCGGAGAGACGTTTTGACCATGTCAACGTGGATCTGGTCGGCCCTCTGCCCTCCTCTCACGGTTTCACCTACCTGTTGACCATGGTTGACAGGACCACCCGTTGGCCTGAGGCTGTGCCACTGACGTCGCTAGCATCTGTCGAAATGACACGGGCATTTATCAGCACCTGGGTTGTCCGTTTCGGCACTCCTTCCGACATATCCTCCGACCGGGGCGCGCAGTTTACGTCTGAGCTGTGGAGCGCTGTCGCACAGAGCCTCGGAGTGAAACTCCACCACACTACCGCATATCACCCACAGGCTAACGGACTCTGTGAGCGATTTCATAGGTCGATGAAGGCTGCTCTTCGTGCCAGCCTCACAGACAGCAACTGGGTCGACAAGCTCCCGTGGGTACTGCTTGGCATCAGGACTGCACCAAAGGAAGACCTACAGTCCTCCGCAGAGCTTGTTTATGGCCAGCCGCTGCGGGTTCCAGGGGATTTCGTCCCTGGCACCAACGTTCCTTGGTCTGCCACCCTCCAGCGGTCCACGCTACTGGACAATGCGAGGCTTTTCGCACCTGTCCCCACTTCCCGTCACGGCCTCCCTCAGTCGCACATCCCCGCTGGGCTTCGCACGGCTGCCTACGTTTTCATTCGCCACGATGCCCACAGGGGACCGCTACGCCCGCCCTACGAGGGCCCGTTCCGGGTTTTGGAGACGGGGGACAAACATTTTGTGGTGGACATGGGCGGCAGGCCGGAGCGACTCTCCATTGACTGCCTCAAGCCAGCTCACTTGGACCTGGCCAGGCCCATTGACTTGGCTCAGCCCCCGCGGCGCGGACGACCTCCAGCTCTGCCCCTGCCGGGCCTGCCCCCTGCTCCCCTCCCTACCGGAACTCCCACACTCCATGCCCCATACCCGTGTCATGGCGGGATGCCTGCCGCAACCGTGGCTCCTCGACCCCCTGTACGACGCAGCCGTTGTGGCCGGTTAATACGCCCGCCCCGGCGATGACTGTTTTGTTCTTGTTTTGTTCTGATGGTGAATTCTGGGGGGACGTGTGTAGTGAGTGTAACATAATTCACCTACAGTATTTTGTTATGTGTTGTTCTTTCAATTGTGTTGTTGTTTACTGCATGTCATTTACTGTCTTAGTGGTTCAGGGATCGCGGTCCCTTTGAAGGATTACGAGCGTCTCATGACGTCAGAGCCCATGCAGGATTTGTTTACCTTCAGCACGCTTTGATTTCCGGTTATTCTCTTTGACAAAATAAACGAGTCACACGGCTGTGTGCTCAACGTACGAAGTTGTGTTCTTCACTTAATTGCATTTCCACAGGGTTATCATTAATATTGATGTGTAGGGGTTGATTATAACTCGTGAATAATATTGTTTATACCACAGTCTGGGGGAATACTCGTATTCTGATTGGCGGCAGGGTGTGTATTATCTCCTGATATAGGCCTACAGACACCTGCTAAGTAGTTCCAGTCAGTGTTTAGATTCTCTGCCCGAGCCCGAGCCCGACCCGACCCGACCCGCGGGCCGGGTCGGGCCGATATTTTCCACCACTATCCTCGGGCCGGGCCTTTGATCGAGCGGAGATTTAATAGATTTAATCTGAGGCGAAATCTATGCCATAAACAGAAATATTATGGGTCTTTATTACACGGGTCTTCTCAATGCCGTGGAACGCTCCGTTCACTTGCATGGGTCCGGTGACTTGTCAACCCCTCTGCTGATCAACACTACGAATGCTGGTAACGAATAAATTGTAAAAAAGACACAGCATGTGAAGTAATTTTTTTGTTTTGGCAGTAGCCGTGTAATACGTCTGATCTTTAGTTTTATAGTTATTCGGAAGATTTTATCGGCTCGCTCGCATGTTTCAACGACGTCAGGTTGCTAGGGACGCTGCTTTAGCTAAACTAGCAGCTCACGTGTTTCCTGCGTTTGTGTTATTAAACCGTTACTTTATGTAGCCTAACTTTTAATGATATCATCTTGTTAGAAACACGTATATCTGAGAGCCAACCCAGTCGCTAAAAGCATATGTTGACAGTGTACGTTTTCGTGAACACTGGATTACGTCGCATTTCAACATAAAATAGCGTGTTATACACACACACACACACACACACACACACACACACACACACACACACACACACACACACACACACACACACACACACACACACACACACACACACACACACAATGCATTTCACTGCTAAAACAACAACAACAGATATTCCCTCAATTATTATTACTTTCAAAAAGTTGGCCAAGGTGGAATATCTTTTTTTATTTGGGCTGCTTCTAGGACATTTTGGGTGGATTTTGAACGGTATGTGGGCAGGACGTTTTTTGCAGGACCTGGCAACCCTGCGCTGTTGCCCGAGGTGCTGAAATGCTCCGGAACAGATCTGGATCCACTATGGCCAAAAGACTTGTATGCCCCCCCCCCCCCCTTAAATAAATACTATGGCAGAATAAAGAATAAATTCATGCATTATCATTCAACTTGAACATGTGTTTTTACAGTATAGCGTGGTGGAGGGGTGACGTATGTTGGCCAACCCGGAAGTGAGCGTCGCCCTGGTTTCCCTTGACAAAAAGCCAACGGGTTTTTCCATTGGATTTTGGATTATTGCAGAAAAATTAGCATCTTTGAAGCACCTCCTCAAAAACTGAAAATGATGATCTTGTAGAAAACTTTAATTTGAAAATTTTGAAAGTCATAGATGTCATTGCACCTTATAAGGTTAAAACGATTTCTGGAAAGCAAAAGGCACCCTGGAGAAAAGCTGCTTCTGTAACAGCACAGAAAAAGGAAAGCAGGAAGGTTGAACGCATCTGGCTTGAAACAAAACTTCATATTCACCATGATATCTATAAAGAGAGCCTCCGTGCCTACAATTTAGACTTAAAAAATGCTAGAGAAACATTTTTCTCCAATATCATTAAAACCAACACTAATAATGCAAAAACCCTATTTGCAACTGTTGACAGACTGACCAACCCCCCAACAGAAATTCCACCTTATCTCCATTCCACGCAGAAATGCAATGAGTTTGCAGCTTTTTATATTGATAAAATTGAAGGTATCAGACGCGCCATCAATATCTCCACTTCAAACAAAAATGTTGGACTACCACCCTGTTCAGGCAAAAATTACGTGGCAAGGATGGCATACTTTAATGTTATAGACTCTCAAAATCTTGTGGAAACTGTGACACAACTAAAGCCATCCACCTGTTGCCTTGATACTATACCTACCAACCTCTTTAAGAATGTTTTCGACTGCCTAGCAGTAGACATATTGCAGATAGTTAACAACTCTCTCCAGTCAGGCAATTTCCCAAAAGCTTTGAAAACTGCAGTTATTAAACCCCTTTTAAAAAAGCGGAGCCTAGATGCCTCTATTATTAACAACTACAGACCAATATCGAATCTACCCTTCATAAGTAAAATCATTGAGAAAGTTGTCCTCCAGCAACTAAATCACTTCCTGGCATCAACTGGTTGCTATGACACCTTCCAATCAGGATTTCGACCCCTACACAGCACTGAGACCGCCCTTATTAAAGTTGTAAACGACATCCTTCTTAACACAGACTCTGGCAAAACCTCTATACTAATGCTACTTGACCTCAGTGCTGCATTCGACACTGTAGACCATACATTACTTCTGGAAAGGTTAGAAAACTGGGTGGGGCTTTCAGGCACTGTCTTAAATTGGTTCAGGTCCTACCTACAAAATAGGAACTACTTTGTTTCCATTGGCGACTTTGTATCAGAATCAACCAACGTGACCTGTGGAGTCCCACAAGGTTCGATCTTAGGACCCTCTTTATTCAACATCTACATGCTCCCACTAGGGCAAATCATGCAAAATAACAATATTGACCATCATTGCTATGCTGATGACACGCAAATCTATGTATCGCTATCACCAAATGACTATCGGCCCATAGATCTGCTGTGCCAGTGCATTGAGCAAGTGAAGGAATGGATGTGCCGAAATTTCCTTCAACTAAATGAGGACAAAACAGAGATAATTGTATTTGGTTCTAAAACAGAAAGGCTTAAAGTAACCCAACACCTTCACTCTCTGTCCCTGAAAACCTCAATCAAAGCCAGAAATCTAGGGGTTATCATGGATTCAGATTTACATTTTGACAGTCACATCAAATCAGTTACAAAATCGGCCTATTATCACCTTAAAAATGTAGCAAGACTTAGAGGGCTCATGTCCACCGAAGACTTACAAAAACTTGTACATGCCTTTATCACTAGTAAGCTTGATTACTGCAATGGTCTCCTTACAGGTCTCCCAAAACAAACTCTGAGGAAGCTTCAGCTTGTTCAGAATGCTGCTGCTAGAGTTCTAACAAAGACCAAAAGATTTGATCATATTACACCAATTCTGAAATCGTTACATTGGCTTCCTGTAAGTCAGAGAATTGATTTTAAAATCATGTTGCTTACCTATAAATCCCTACATGGTTTAGGCCCAAAATATTTAACTGATATGCTTCCACTACATCAGCCTTTTAGACCCCTAAGAAGCTCCGAGACCAATCTGTTAATTATCCCCAGAGTAAACACAAAACATGGGAAAGCAGGATTTAGTTACTACGCAACAAATAGCTGGAATAAACTCCCAGAGGATTTAAGACTTGCCCCAACTCTGAGCACCTTTAAAACAAGACTGAAGACTTTTATGTTTGCTATAGCTTTCTGCTAAATAACTTTGCCTTTATTTTCTATTTTAATACTAAAATGCCTTTTTAACTTTCTATTTTTGCGTATGTTTTTCTTTTACTTGCCTATCATTTTATTTCATTGTATGACACTGTTTATATGTGAAGCACTTTGAGTCTGCCTTGTGTATATCTACCCTGTATGCATGCTGTATATGTACCCTAGTACTGTACATTGTATGTACCCTATTACTGTGTATCCTAGTATTGAACTGTATACCCTGTATAAATACTATGTATGTACCCTGTATGAAAACTGTATATGTATCCTGTATGAAAACTGTATTTACCCTATTCTGTCTTTTTATTTGTAGCGTATTTTTTGGTTCTTGTTAACATTATCTCTTCTCTTCTCCTCCCCTCCTCCTATACCCTGTCTCCTCCACTCCTCCTCTCCATCTATACCCTGTCTCCTCCCCTCCTCCTCTCTCCTTTCCTCCTCCTCCTACCCTGTCTCCTCCACTCCTCCTCCTCCTCCTCCTCCTCCTCCTCCTCCTCCTCCTCCTCCTCCTCCTCCAGTAACCCGTCTCCTCTTCTCCAGGACTCCTTTCTCCTCCTTCTCTCCTCTCCTCCAGTACCCCGCCTCTTCTCCTCCTCCTTCTCAGGCTCAGACAGAAGATAGTGGTGGAGAAACGAGACTTAAACAAACTTAAACAAAAATACTTAAAACTGTCAAATATGAAATAAAATGTGTCAACGATTATTTCCCTTTCTTTGTGTGGGTGTAGGAATTTATTTTGGTTTACTTTATTTTTGCATTATTTTTCCAGAAATGACACCATATATAATGTTACATTACCCATTTGTGACAAGGGAACCAAACAAGTCGCTGATCTGAGGTGCTCCTACAACGTGACGGTTTGCCACGCCACCGTGACGATAAGCTACGCCTGCGCCCTTGTAAAGGCTGTATTATACCTCACGCCTAATCCATGTACGCATGTGCATGATGGAGGCCGTACCCTGCATGCTTTGGGTGTGTCCTTTGTGCACGTCTCCCTGGCCTTTAGTGGATCATGTAGGCACGGTGCAATACCAAGCATGAATCATGTTCTGCGAGATGGAAACGGCGAAGTAGTGGTAGTAGTACAACGCCGGTGAATTTGGAAGACTAGGCTCTGGTCGTATATTCCCAAAGCGGTAAGCCAACGACCTTTCCTAAACCCTTGTCCTTGACCTCTGCGACAAACGTTGTGAAATCAAGGAAAGATGTTGAGAATTCACAAGGATTTAGGAAAAGACAACGTGGTGCTTTGAAGAACCCGATGGCCCACTAGGCTACATAACTACAATGTTCCGAAAATGGAGTCCAAAATCTGCAACAGAGAGTCCCTGTGTGAGGCTGTGTTGCTGTGGTAGTACTAGTGTGTGGCGGTAGGGGGTGCTGCTGTCATCAGAGAGAGTCCCCCTGTTAGGCTGTGTTGCTGTGGTAGTACTAGTGTGTGGCGGTAGGGGGTGCTGCTGTCATCAGAGAGAGTCCCTGTGTGAGGGTCCTTCTCCGGGGTAGTACTAGTGTGTGGTGGGGGGGTGTTCTTACCGTGTTGCTTCATGCAGGCTATATAAAGGGGGACAACACAGTGAAAATATTACTATTATTAATATTATCCATTCATGTGGTCACATGACTGGATGCTCACCCCCCCCGTCCACTCATATGTAGTCTGGCTGAACGGAAGTGGACAGCGTCTATTGCTTAGCGGCCGATTTGGCCGCGACTCCTCCCCTTCCGGTTGCTGGCGTTACCGTATTGTGCTCCCCCTCAAACTAGAAAACTAGGCAGTATGGCGAGTTTTGAAGAGGACTTTGACGGCGCTGTAAAGTTGGCATGTTTGGCTCTTTCCGTGGACACATCTCTGGACAGTATAACATTGTTTTCCAAAGAGACACATGAATAGCAGTTGGTGGTAAATGGCTATAGGCCTACAGACAAGTTTTCGAAATTGTTTGTGGAACTAGACATCCAATCTTGTTTAATTTTAACATAATGTAATTACTGATTACTGACTATCTGATTTCATTACAATGGTAGGACCACAACATAGCCTATTTTGACATTACCTTGGAGACTCCGTCTGGCAGGATTCTCCCCGGGGACGATGCGTTTGCGGTCACGACTATCACCGGTTGGTGTGGATTTGGCGCATCGTTTCACTCTGACAGCGGCATGAGCGTTTGACATGGATTTAACCAATGAACCGATCCGTTCCACTTCACAATAGCTCCTACGGTATTTCTTTAGTAGTGTTCTACAAGAACCACATATAAATGTTAAAACGTTGTTCGTTTTTATAGGTCCCGTGAGCTCCTCAAGGGCCAAAGTGTATGGTGGCTTGAAATCATCGTGACAAAGAATCAAACGATGTTTGTTCTTTTTATCTATAAAATGATCTCCACATAGGCGACATACATCGTTAATGTTTTTTTGTGGCGTTTGGGATTGAGCCATTTCTGACAGCCTCTGAACGTCAAAAGTTCCGTCAAAATAATTTCCCCCCCGGCACTATTTTGCATGGACACAACTGCTGCTTCCCGGGCTTAGCCCCGCCCTAGACGATTGTGATTGGTTTAAAGAAATAAAAACAGGCCCGCCCAGTTTCCCCACGGATAGACGGCTCGAGGTAGCGTGGCTCCAGACCATTCTACTTGCTGTAGTTTGGTCTGGCTTTGCGAGACTAACTCATATGTATCAACATTCATCCAAACTGTTTTGCAGAGGTGGGAGGTTACTCTGTCTACCTACTGAGTTACACAGGGAATAGAACCCCTGACCCTGCAGCAGGACTAGTTAGGGAGAGGTTATCTCCGAACATCTGTGTGACTGTGCCTTTCTTTCATGATATGTTTAACCTCACCTCGTAACTAAGAGGACCACAGTACTTTCCCAAGATAAATCACTAAAACACACTCAGTATCGGTTGCTTTATTTATATCAAAAAGAAGATGCAGAACAGATTAGATTATTCATTCAGCGAGAGCAAGAAGATGGTTAGTGCCATCAAATAGAAAGAGGTACTATCCAGTATAACAACCAGGAAATATGTCTTTAAAGAAAGAGCCCATATAGGGTGTTGTTACACAGATTACTTTGGCACCAGTTAGCATGTTGAGGTTCAGGTAGCAAGACTTTGCTAGCACATAGTAGATTTTCAAAGTTCTCATCTGGGACTATTAGGTACTATCTTTATTCTGTGATCAAGTTATATGGATTGACAGATTTTATAAGCAATATTGAAAAAACAAATGAAAAGTAAAGGCTCAATCATTAACATGGAGAGCGCAATTTCCATTGTAAGGTTGTGTTTAAGACTGACTAGCTCCACGGCAATTGTCATTTGGAAACGGCTCAACACTATGGGCCCTATTTTAACGGTCTGAAACGCAAGTGGGAAGCGCAAAGCGCAAGTAGCTTTGTGGGCGGTTCTACGGCGCTATCGCTATTTTACAGGCGGATAAATGACACTTGCGTCGCGGCGCAAGTGTCAAAAGGGTTGGTCTGAAGCAGCCTAATTACCCGTAGGTGTGGTTTGGGCGTAACGTCCAACAAACCAATGAGAGTGCCAGCTCCCATCCCCTTTAAGAGCCATGAGCGCATTTGAATCGGACGAGTTGATATTTTGACAGCGCGTCTGCAGTCTCCGATGAGACAGATGCACATGAATTTCAAACTGCAAATGGCTCAGTTTATTGCCAAATAATATGGCCTAATTTACACATGGAATAAGGGGTTTTCTTCCACAACTTCCGAAATACTGAGTCTTCAAATAAATGTCGCCAAAGAAAACGTATATGATATAACATATGATATGCGGTAACTGTGGTTCTATTTAATGATATACGCAATACATTATAAACATTGTTTCTTATCAGTATTGTATGCTATCCTAATATGCATGTGTCCCCGCGGTAATAGACATTGCCATTGATTGTATTATGCGTTACGTGTTTAGTTTGCGTGTGTTTAAACAGAGCACACACGCGTGCCCGCATTCATTCATTCTTTTTAACACTCACTCGCGGTAAAACAATGTTTTTCACGATCAAATACTCATCAATCCTAAAAGTTATGGGCATGTAGGCCTACACGATGTCTGTGTCAAGAAAATATGTTTTTGCTGTACGGTGTTTGCAGATGCATTGATTTAAAAGTACAACTTATTACCGCTGCATCAGCTGTTATTTCCCAAATAATTTACCAAGAATGTGCGGCTAGGTAGATGAGAGAAGCAAAGTGTATGCGCGAGGTGCACAAGCAATCCGTATGCATCGCATGCGCATGTATGCATCCGCCCTTAAAATAGCATCTGAACAACGCGCCACTGACTTTAAACCAGGTATTTCGATGTCATTAGCGCAATGGTATTCAGCAACGGCAAAATAGCGTTTGCGCCAGAACACGCCTCCTCCTTCCGCCGAACCGCCCCCTGGGGCGCATGATCAATCCCTAATTTACCAGCGAGTGGCGCTGGTGGGAAAAGAACGCTCTGCGCCAGTTGTAAACTAGCAACGACACATGCGCCAGTGACTAAGTCACTTGCGCCGGATGCAAGATAGGGCCCTATGAGTATCTCTCAGTTGTAGTAAAGTTTTGGTCTCTAGCCTAGGAGTATTTGCATTGTTGTCACCCCAGTGTGCGGATGTTAACCATTTTCCACTATCTTTGTTAAAGCAACAAAATGCTGTCCAGAGAATTGTTGGTATATTGACCTTGTTGTTGAGTGGTGGTGTGTTAGCACTGGGAATCGCTCCTGTCACAACGAATGCTTCAATTTGGTCGTTTTGGTTGTAGCATAATTCATCCATCCGATCTTTTACGTTTTCCTCCATTCTGCCCCAGCTCCCGACATTGAATGTTTTATCTTGTGGCACTGCATTGGTCATGGTGAACGTGGATTCCTGAACAACTTTGTCGCTTGCATGAGAACTTGGAAACAAATGCCCTTTATTATAAGTTTTACTCTTGTAGTCTATTAGGGAAGCCTGGTGTGTTGGTTTCTTCATTTTTCTCATGTTCACTTCTGTACTCGTTGCAGTTTCAAGCTGCAAAGAAGAGAGAAATCAAGGTTCATTTAAGTTGCCCCCTCTAAATTTGTTATAGTTCAATACCCAACGTAACATCACGCCATTAACAACAACAGCTACTATTTTAGTTACATACTTTATTATCAGTTAACTAAGGTCATTATCTTAGTTACAAATTGCATATTAAATTACCTGTGGCTCCCCCTTCCAAGTGGCACTGGGTCTGTCCACTGTGTGTCCTGTGTATCTATATGCAGAAAACACTGGGATCTTCTTATCTGTGTCATAGAGCGTCATGAACCTCCTGGTATTATAGAATGTTTGGCAAATGGGCTTGTAGCGATTCTGGTCCTGAATGGTTCCGTGCTGCAGGACTCCTGGTATTTCTGGTGGGGTTTCTTCCAGGAAGAATTTAGCACAGTCGCTGACTGATCTCACCACCTCAGTGGCTGTAGGATCCATGGACACGAGAAGCAGAATGACAAGAGCCAATGGACAGCCACCGTGTGGGTGATGTGATGACATCATCACAAGCTGCAGATCTGCAGAGCAGGAAAACAGTGAACCTGATGAGTGGATGTCCAACTAACATCAAGCAATTATTTGAATCAGAATAATATCAATTACAAATGTACAGATCAAGATTCAAACATGTTTTCTAGATATTAACCCATCGTTTATTTACAAATATGATTCTGATGCAGACACACAATTGACCATTTATATATCAGATGTGAAGAAATCCAATTCTTTACCATTCTGTATTTATTAATCACCTACTGGATACGTGTGAACGTTTAAATTCTAGCTGAATTGAAGAGTGAAGAGTGCATTAAAGACTCACGGGATTCCAGCTGATATTTGGTGTGGGTTCTCTGAATGATATTGTCCAACAGTCGTCGGCAATGTGAACCACAAGTGCGTTGGTCCACCCCTTTGATTCCTCTTTTAAATTGATAGACGACAGGGCGTGTCCTAAGATTGAACAAGATCATGTGCAATTGTATTATGGTCTAGTTCACATATTATAACATTTGATATGGTCTTGTTAACAAATTGTAAGATTGCTCTAAACTAATTTGGTTTAGTTAACTAATTGCAATTTACTATGAAATGATATGATCTAGTTAACATATTCTAATATTCAGGTATTTAAATTGTGTACCGGATTTCATACCTGATTTCAACAGAGTTGTTATTGAGAAATTTGCACACATGAAAGATCGTTGGGCCAAGTTCCTCTATAAATGAAGGTCTGATAGCTTGCTTGATAGTAAGCTATGTTCGTTTGTTTGATGTTGCCGAATTGCGTTCTATTTTTCAGCGCCACCCGGGCGTTTCTTAGGCTTATCCATTTTCAGCTCCGTCCCGACTCCTGCGACTCCGGCCCATGCCATGAGGTCCAGCCCACCCTGGTTTCTGTTGTGATTGACAGCACTGTCAGGGCTCTCTGAGCCAGTCAGACCATGATTGATTGACGATGACAAACATAGACCAATAATATGTGTCGATGCTGGCCACACACTGCTAGCCCTCTGTTGCCCATTGGCTGGCACAATTGGAGGGAATTTAGAGAGAGAGAAAAAAACAAAACATAGCGGACCGGACCGGCCCACATTGGGTCAACGGCCCACCGGGACGATGCCCGGTATGCCAGATGGCCAGTCCACCACTTCACAACGATATAGACGTCTTTTACCGCAGATTGCAATTCTTATTGCAGCCTGCAGGGTTATGCGATAAACATACGGAGGAACCCGGTCGCGGAGCTGCCCTGCCCCAACATTGCATGGCCCCGTCCACACGAAGCCGAAACAGGCGAAACCGTTACGGTTTCGATCTATCCGGTTTCGGAGTATCTCCGTAAAGACGGAGTCAAGCGAAACTGGGTAGATCTGTAGAAACGCTGTAGTACACATTCCAGGCCTATAAGAGGCGCTGCTTCAGCTACAGAAATCCAGCAGAAAAATAAATAAGAAGAGGAGGCGAGCATGCGCATAAAGGGTGAGACTCCGCGGGCTCAACAGTCATTGGCTAGAGGGTCGAGCGATGACGTCATGGTTTACGGTTTCAGTCATTTTCAGGCGTCCACACGAATCCAAAACGAAACCGGGTAGATTTGAAACCACCTCCGAGGGTGGTTTCAGAAGTTTACGGTTTCGGTCAGCGGTTTCGCCGGCTTCGTGTGGACGGAAGGCCGAACCGTACAAGACCTTTGCGGTTTCGCCATGAAATCGGCTTCGTGTGGACGGGGCCTCATTCACACCCTGCAGTTCACCTCCGTCCCGCCACGATTCAACGGGATTGTGGAAACAAAGCTGTCATCCAAGGATCAACAGCTGTCACTTTTGGCGGAGCTCCAGCAGCTTCTAGCAAAAAAAGTGATTCCCACAGTCCCGAAGGGAGAGGAAATGCAGGGATTCTATTCCCGTTATTTCCTGGTAACCAAGAAAACAGGACATATACATTCAGATATGCCCAAAATGACAGTTCACCAGTTGTATTTCTCAATCCTTGTTTCTTTCTGCCTGTAGTGCTCTGTGGATCTCCACTTCCAGCCTGCCTGCTTCACTCTCCAGCCTGAAGCTCCCGCAATCACCTCCAACCCATGCTTCATCCCTAATCACCTTTTTTTGTTAGGGTAAAGGTACCATAAAGCCTATTCCTCTACTATCTTAGGACTGGTTCTGTGATTTCTTCTTTTTCTAGTAATTATCTTCCTGCGAACAAATTAGCTTCATCGTCAAACCCAGACTTTCTGTATTTGGTAAGGTTACTTTTGGCACTGTCAATGAGCCTAACAGCAATAGCAAGCTGCATGGAACTTGATTGAAGTAGCTTGTTCCCCTGGTTTGTGATGGTAAGAAGTTCACACCACACAACAGAGCAAATCAAAAATCGAAGTGAGGCTACTTACTCGGCAAAAGCTTGAGCCTCCACTTTTGCCACTGGATCCTTTACAGCCTCCCTAGCCTCCAGGAGAGCATCTCTCACTTTCTTTGTTTGATTCCGGACAGCTGTTACACTCTTAAGCCTGCTCTCCAATCTAACATCACTCCAAGATTTCAGTGTCAGTTGGACATGCTTTGTCAAAATGGCCCATCGCTGGGTGGCCCCTGAAAAGAAATTGAATAACTTTTGCAAATAGCCAAAGTAGCCAGTGGCATCTTGGGAGGACTTGGCAGCATCAGCTATGACGAGATTCATGGTGTGAGCTCCACAAGGAACAAACAATGCTCTTGTGTTTAATTGTAGAAGTCTAGCCTGAACACCTTGCTTCTTCCCCTTCATGTTGGCTCCATTGTCATAGGCCTGTCCTCGACAATTTTTCGAATGGAATGCCAACATATTAGCTTCATCTATTATACTAAAATAAATGTAATACTCTGGACAGTGTATAATCTGTATGTAACCCCATGTAACCAAGTCTTAAAATGAACAGCCTGGCATTTCACAGTGAGAATTGGTCTGACAACATGGACTTCCTATTGAAAAACATGAGGTGGGCTTTAATGGAACATAGTCGGCTTATGGTTCCATAGTTATTTCTGGTGAAAAAAAGATGATTCATTACCTTTCAAATGAAATAAATATATATAAAGGTTTGCATGGAGCCTAAATAACCTGTCGACTAAGCACTATAGTAATTGTTATTTATTCAACGTTTAAGTCAAGTCTCATTCAAAGTTACAAAACATTTTATAATGTATGTATTCATAGATTAATCTATTACTAATCAGATAACATTTAGGTTATGTCCTTGACATGTCTAATTCTTTAGCAGTGCATCACCGAATACGGCTAATGGTTTCACCATGAGATTAGCTCAGTGCGCTCTCTCATGAAACTCCTCTATGTACTTATTAAACAAGTGGTTGAAAATATCAAAATTCTATGTTTTCTGAGTAGGTCCATTAGATTAAAGCCGAATTGCGTTCTGTATAGGCCTGGGCCAGGCACGTGCCGTCCATATGGGCATGTAGTGGCTAAAGCTCCATTGTTGTGATCAGTAAATATCTCTAAACATATTCAGTCACTTAAATTAAACTCATGAAACTCCTCTATGTACTTATTAAACAAGTGGTTGAAAATATCAGAAATTTTCTGAGTAGGTCCATGAGATTGATGCACTTGGGTGGGTTTTACTCAACATTGGCAAATGTGATGGGTATGCAATAAAAAAAATTATGGAAATAAGAACTAGCTGGATTTTGTGTCCTTGTTGTGATGGTGCAGGTGTTTCTTTGTGTGTGTGTTGTAAAAAAGACAAAACGTCAATGAATATATTCATTGCCAAATCGTTTATGTGTCTAGTTATATAGACGAAGCCAACACATTGCAGGAGAGATTCTTTAGTTTTCAAACAAATTGATGGAGGCACGACCGCAGAGGCCATCTCTAATGTACTTCTGCAACAGTTGGGTGTTGTTTGTTCAGCGGAGAATGAGGTGGACAGAGACAGACTGATGGCACATATGATGGAGCAAGTGTGATGCGAGGAGCAAAAGGTGGAGTGAGGAGTAAGGTTTAGGACATTTATCCCAATGCCCACTTTATAGGTTACACACACCAACTGAATTTGGTTATGCAACAGGCCGTTTCCTCAATTACGCCTGTGCGTGGCTTCTTCTCCGACATCAGCGGCTTTTCTTCCTTTTTTCACGTTCCCCAAAGGGAACTGCCACTTTGGACAGCATTGTAGCAAGGAGGTAGCCACGGGCACCCCGGACACGCTGGAACTTTCATAGTCATGCAGTCAGTACAGTGTATGAGAATTAAGATCTCTTGCTGGAATGCTTTAATACAATTTGAGTATCTCCAGAATTTGATGCAATCTCATTCAGAGAAGCAAAGGGCTACTGCCGAATGATGGGTGACAAAGAATTCCTTTTTTACCATGAGCTGTTCCATACCATACTGTCCTGTGTATATACGCTCTTTGCACAGCTTAATAGGAGTAAGATTGATGTGGTGCATACTCAAAGGATCGTAGAACACGTTGTCAGCTTAATTTCAAAAGTTAGTGATTCAGTGCCTTCTATTTGTGTGCAATTCAGTCCTGACGCGCCTCGACGTGGTGGTGCTCCAAACTTGCCGAAAATTGGATATGAAGGGTTTGACACTGTAATTGCCAATGCAAAGGATAGATTTACATTTACTGGACACTTGGCTGCCGCTGTACTGTTTGACAGTGAGCGTTTTGCTGTATACACTAGGGCCCGACCGATATTGATTTTTGAGTGCCGATGCCGATTATTTTTAGAGAAAAATTACGATTACGATTTAATCGGCCGATTAAAAACAAAACAAAAAAAAGCATATAAAACAGAGTTTTTGATACCTTAAATATACTATAAACACTTTTGACGAATATGTGAATTGAATGCAGAACCTTTGAGTGTTTTAGAATACATTTACAGTCAAAAATGAGTGTAATGTAAAATGTAAAATAAATAACTAACTCCCAATGTGCTGCGCTCGTGAGCAGTGACTAACACGTGCGTGCTGAGCAGTATGGTCTCACCGTTTGAGTCTACAGTATAACAAATTAACATGGCCTGGGACCTAAAGAAAAACAGGCACAACATGCTCAAACAACGCGTCTTGTGTACATTGGTGAGGTGAGCGCGCAGCTGCCTGAGCGAGCGTGCTTTCATGTTGTACGGTAAAATTCAATCTCCACTTTTTTACTCCAGCCAAATTTGTTAGTTAGCAAGGCGAGTAGGAGCGCAATCTGCAGGATACTAAGCGCAATAACATTTCAAAAAAATAAAAAAATAAAAAATAAATAAAATTGGTTGCAATCGGCGTCTTTTTGGCATATGTTGATTATTTTCAAAAAGGCTATAATCGACCGATTAAATCGGCAGGCCGATGAATCGGTCGGGCCCTAGTATACACAGAAGATTTCCCCACAGCAGCCCTCTGAAAGGCAGTTGATGCCTATCCAATGTTGAGCAAACCAGATCATGCAGCAGCGCAATGGCATTGTTTCTGTATATTCTTGCGTTCTGTATAGGCAGGGCCGGCGCTAGCCATTTGGGTGCCCTAAGCACAAATGCATTGTGGTGCCCCCCAAAAATGGACATCAATTCAGTAATTGTCAGTACATTTCTCTTTATTTCCAAAATAACTTCAACATGTAATGTTTGCAAATAAATAAGAGAAATTAAAATCTTGATAAAAGACTACACTAATTGTGCATTAACAATAGCACCAAACATTTAAATAAACAAAATAATACAGTGCCTACAGAGGGACACGTCTGCATTTCCTGGCTGCAAAATCAGCAATCAGGTCATCATATGACAGTTTCTGAGCCACGTCTCGATTGATGCTGATGACGGCCAGTCTATTTAAATGCTCCTGCCCCATCGATGAACGCAGGTATGTTTTAATGAGCTTGAGTTTTGAAAAGCTTCGCTCAGCAGAGGCAACTGTGACGGGGAGAGTCAGTGCAATTCGCAAAGCAATCCACAGATTAGGATACACCTCTTGGAGCTGATTGTCATGAAGAAATGTCAGCATTTCCAAGGCAGATGTCTTTGGTGGTAGCTGAGGAAGGTTGATGATTTCCTGCAGCATCTCAGGTCCATCAATGTCAGCTGTTCCCTTTTCCGTAAGTGTCTTGTGTACTTCATTGCAGTGTTTTTTTAAGTCCTCCTTGGACATTCCATTAACTTTGCTGAAATCAGGCAGCACTCCATATTTTTCTTTGACTTGATTCATGGTCTCAAACCTCTCCTGCAGTGACATTAAAGAAGAGTCCACAACACTATTGAAAAATGTGACCTCAAGCTTTTTAAGGGCATCATTCAGTCTTTTCTGCTTAAGCTCTGGTTCTATATTCAGGGCCTCACAGAGTTCCTTAGCAGTTGACACAGCCTCGTCAAACCCAGACTTTCTGGATTTGGTGAGGTTACTTTTGGCACTGTCAATGAGCCTAACAGCAATATCAAGCTGCATGGAACTTGATTGAAGTAGCTTGTTCACCTGGTTTGTGATGGTAAGAAGTTCACACCAGACAACAGAGCAAATCGAAATGAGGCTACTTCCTCTGCAAAAGCTTGAGCCTCCACTTTTGCCACTGGATCCTTTACAGCCTCCCTAGCCTCCAGGAGAGCATCTCTCACTTTCTTTGTTTGATTCCGGACAGCTGTTACACTCTTAAGCCTGCTCTCCCATCTAACATCACTCCAAGATTTCAGTGTCAGTTGGACATGCTTTGAAGTCAGGTTCTTTACAAAGAAAGGTGAGAGGCCTGGGCCAGGCGCGTGCCATCCATATGGGCATGTAGTGGCTAAAGCTCCATTGTTGTGATCAGTAAATATCTCTAAACATATTCAGTCACTTAACCACTCTATGACAGAAAAAACGAGGTCTACGCGTGTTTACTGTGTTGAATCGACGGTAGAAAAACAGTGTGTTCGCTCCGTCTTTACTGAATGAAACAAATTATACAAATTCAGTTTTATTCTCCCTAAATGCGCGAATCCCTACGGCATAACAGCGCGCTCTGAAGCAACTAATATATCCTATGGATCTCTAAAAAATCTAAGCAATGAAAGTTTAATGGGACTGCGACTGACTCCATTGATTGCTAAACCGTAATGCTTTAATGAAACGAATAGTATACATCTTCCAGCTACTAGTGTGATTATTATTATACATTATTATACATTATACAACAGCGCCCCCTTGTGTCCCGGGGGGCCTTATGATATCATTACATCTCCCCTTTTCTATGGTGACTTAAACGTTTGTGCTCACCTTTCTTTGTAAAGAACCTGACTTCCTTGTTTTAGTTTTTTCTCCCTCTCTTTCTTTTCCTTTCTCTTCTGAGAGCCAGACTTTAACTTCTGTAGTTGTGACATGTTGCCGCATCTCCATCCAGATAAAAGTCTCACCGTTAGCAAGGTGCGGTATTCTGTTCCCCGAACGAAGCCTTCTAGGCAGCGCATAGGGTTAGGTAAGGCATTCAGTAGTGATGGTTAAGGTAATGTTTAAGGGGCGGTGAGAGCCTTCCGAAGTCTACGTTAGGGGCATAATGCCCAATCGAGCTGTGAAATCAGTTGTGTGGACTGAACTATTTTGGGCTTTTTGGAAGAGGTGTTTAGAGCTGTTCACTTTTTTGGAATACAATATGTAGCCTAATAAACTAATACGCTAAGCTTGCATTTAGATCAATATTCATCATGACGTATAGTTATGTAATAAAAAAAAAATATATATATACTTTTAAAACAAAAATCTAAACTTCCCATGGGCCCCTCTCTGCCTTGCCCCCCCCCCCCCAGGACTGCCTCACTTTCCCCCGCAGACCGTCGACCCTGGTTACAAATAAAATATTTAACTAACCCTGTCTTCAGCACCCTTGGGGAATAGACTGACGTTTGGAGTTTTGTGAGTCCTGTGTATTTATATGCAAAAAACACTGGGATTTTCTTATCTGTGTCATAGAGCGTCATGAACTTCTTAATGTTGCTGTATTTTTGGCAAATGAGCTTGTAGCGAACGTCCATACATTTCTTCTGCTCCAACTTTCCTGGTATTTCTGGTGGGGTTTCATCCAGGAAGAATTCATCACATTCGCTGACTAAGGTCACCACATAAGTGGCTGTAGGATCCATTGACACGAGAAGCAGAATGACAAGAGCCAATGGACAGCCACCAGTCACCGATGACATCATCACAGGAGAGCCTGCAGAGCAGGAAAACAGTGAACCAAATGAGTGGATGTCCATCTAAATTACAAATGTACAGAAAAAGATTAAAATGGGTTTTTGTGTAAATATACGAATAGTGAATTCACAAATATTTATTGTGATCCAGACACATAGTTTATAATATAAATATCAGATGTGAATAGATCCAATTCTTTATCTGATCCTTTATCACTGGATTCATGTGAGCGTTAAAATCATTGTGTGTAGTAGAAGCAAGTGAAACCAGGTTGGCAGAGTTGGTGAAGAGTTAAAACTTATGGATTCCAGAAGATATTTGAAATACTGATATCAGCCCTGATGTCCCTTAAACGACTCGACTCAATACACATCCCAAATGACCATTGCAGATATCCCTCATTCAGTTTTGATAGTCCAAATAAAAGTTGCAGTTATCTCAAACTTCATTATGACTAGTTCAAACTGTTTTGCATGACGTTGCTCTTGCAAGACTAATGCTTTGCTGGGACAAGAGCCAATGGGAAAATTAATATTGGCCCCGCAGGTGGGGGATAAGCGTCTGTCTGCGTCTGCGTCTGTCTGCCTCTCCGGTAGAGGTCTGTCTGTCAGCTAGAGGTCTTTTTGTCAGCTAGAGGTCTGTCTGTCTGTCAGCTAGAGGTCTGTCTGTCTGTGAGCTAGAGGTCTGTCCGTCTCTCAGGTAGAGGTAATAATAATAATAATAATAATAATAATAATAATAATAATAAAAATAATAATGGATTGAATTTATATAGCGCTTTTCTAGACTCTCAAAGACGCTTTACAGTGAAGGGGGGACCTCACTAACCACCACCTGTGTGTAGCACCCACTTGGGTGATGCACGGCAGCCAATCTGCACCAGAACGCTCACCACACACCAGCATGAGGTGGAGAGTGAGGGAATTGATGAGTCAGCCAATTATACAGGAGGATGATTAGGGGGCCAGATTGAATGAGCCTGGTTGGGCCAGGACACCGGGGAAACCCCTACTCTTTGCATTAAGTGTCCTGGTATCTTTAATGACCTCAGTGAGTCAGGACCTCAGTTTTACGTCTCCTCCGAAGGACGGCGCCTTCCACAGCACAGTGTCCCCGTCACTGCACTGGGCATCGGGATTGATGTTAAGGCCAGAGGGGAGAGTGCCACATATTGGCCGCCACCCGACACCACTTACAGCACCTGATATTCCCAGGCGGTCTCCCATCTAAGGCCCCACCATGCTTAGCTTCCGAGATGAGACGAGATCGGGCGTGTCCATGGTGGTAAGGCCGCCAGGTCTGTCTGTCTCTCAGGTAGAGGTCTGTCTGTCAGCTAGAGGTCTGTCTGTCTCTCAGTCAGAGGTCTGTCTGTCAGCTAGACTCCGAGGTCTGTCTGTCTCTCAGGTAGAGCTCTACTATCTTCTGTCTGTCTCTCAGGTAGAGGTCTGTCTGTCTCTCAGTCAGAGGTCTGTCTCTCAGGTAGAGGTCTGTCTGTCTGTCAGTCAGAGGTCTGTCTCTCAGGTAGAGGTCTGTCTGTCTGTCAGGTAGTGGTCTGTCTGTCTCTCAGGTAGAGGTCTGTCTGTCTGTCAGGTAGAGGTCTGTCTGTCTCTCAGGTAGAAGTCTGTCTGTCTCTCAGTCAGAGGTCTGTCTGTCTCTCAGTCAGAGGTCTGTCTGTAGAGGACTGTATTGGTAGAGGAATAGGTAGAGGACTGTATTGATTAAGGCTGCATTGATTCTCAAAATAAAGAGGTCTAAACTCTATAATTTGTTAAAATATTCTGGAGCATCATTCATAGTATTTTTGTATACAATTAATTTGAGTTTACCCTTTTTGCCTATTTTTAGTGTCCTTATTTCAACAGTTCTTGATCATCTTCAATTTGTGGATGGATGTAGACCATATTTTATGATATTTGTGTTTTAACTGTTGTAAGTTATGTGCCTTGGTTTGGGCTTACTATTTGAACAGCTTGGGACCAGGGCCGGATTAACAAATCATAGGCCCCTGGGCACAAATGTCTGAAGGCCCCCCCCCCCCCTCCCCGAAAAAAATCAGGAAAAAAAAATTCTATCTATTTTTTTTATTATTATTATTTTAACACACACACATAATGACACATAAAGTGTAGCCGGCTTGGTCTTACTCCGCCGACTACTGTGTTGTGTTCAGGTGCATAGATATCACAGGACGCTGCAGGTTATGGGAGGGGGGTTAACTGTCACATTAGGCCACTATATTGTTCAGAATCATTATATTGCTGTTCTTATGACATTCGTTTTAATAATGAATTTTAAATGAATACCCTATTTAATAATACCATGTATAACTATTTTAAGAGTACAAACATTCATAAAAAAAAAATAAAATAAAATAAAATCTTTCGTGTGGTGCCCCCCCACTGGCTGGGAATGGTTGGGGCCCTGGGCACAGTGCCGTGGGCCCTAATGGTAGATCCGGCCCTGCTTGGGACACTGTGTTGTTGCAATGGAGTAACCAGGAAAGTGAGACAAAGATCATAGGATGGTAAGTCTTTTGCTCAAAGCAGAAGCTGATAGGAATTTATATAAATATGTTAACTATAAATATCAGTTTATAGTGGTATTACAATATGTTTACTAGACCATCTCAGTTTATATTCAATTAACCAACTACTAGACCATGTCCTTTTTTAGTTATATCAAAGAATGTTAACTACACCCCGTCAATTGACAATTGGCCACCAGGCCGCAGAGATTAGGTTAGCGACCAAAATAAAATACACCCACGGGATACGGAGCACACGACTCAACATGCCACGGCCTCACAGGTTTGTCCATTGGTGGCTTTGCGTTTCATCCCAATAGCAGTCGTCTATCACATTTACAGTCCTTTATCACACTTATGATCCTTTGCCACACTGAAGAGTCCTGTATCACATTGATTGTCCTTTGTGACATTTACAGTCCCATATCACACCAAAGGTCCTTTAAGATCGGACGCCTAGCGAATAAACCATGGCGAAAAAAGCACATTACATGTAAGGCAATTTTTTTGTAAATATTTTATTGACCGACAGAATCCCGATGAACAAATGCAATCAATGTAAAAGGAACTTTACATTCCTGTGTCACACTTACAGTCCTTTACCAAGCAAACAGTCCTGTATCAGTCCTGTAGAAAGTATTTACGATTGTATCTTACCTATAGGCGAAAAGGCCAATCTGTGACATTGTCCAATTGACATTTCATTTTTCATTTATTTATGAGGACATTTATTTATGTGCACATTAATCTACATTTCTGTAAATATGCCAGTGTTGGCCAGCAGGCAAATATTCAACTATAGTCCTTTGGCAAGATGTTAAGCTAGGCACAGGATGAAAAAACAAATAAGAATACAGACAGCAACAGATAACAAAACCTATAACATGATAACATGAAACAATGATAATCTTGCTGGTGAAAAAGACTGATGGATTCAACACTCAACCTTTAGAGCCTAGCGAAGACGAGCTTAGGTTCCGTCCTTTCAACAAGCTAGCACTCTTTTGGAGAAGATTTGTCTACAATACTACAGTGAACTGTTGCGACCGTTACAACTGTACATTCACGTACCGCAATGCAAGTAAAAATTGACTTGTAGCACCGGCTGCAAGCAAGGTGATCAATACACATAACAGATCTGTCTTTTATCACACATGCAGTCCTCTACCCCACTAACAGGTCTTTATGACATTACCAGTCGAGGGGGAGAGGAAGGAAGGGAGGACAGAGGGTGAGACAAGAGAGAGGGCGGGAGGAGAGAGCAGGTGGGAGGAGCAGGATGAGAGATTGGGGGAGGAGAGACTTGTAATAGCAACAATAATACTACTATTATATAATAATTGTGTGTGTGTGTGTGTGTGTGTGTGTGTGTGTGTGTGTGTGTGTGTGACTTCAAGTACCTTTGAGAACATCAACATGGACGGACTGATTGAGTGTGTTACTATAGTCACAGTATCTGTGTACGCCAAGGTGTGTGTATGTTAACATGTGTGCGTGTGTGTGTCTGTCTGTCATGCTCTGCAGGTACTGTTTACCTTTCACCTTTGCCAGCATCCAATGGGGAGTGTCTCTCCTGACCAGGAGGTAGTGCGGTGGTGTAACAGGGCCTTTCCATGACCCGTCTAACTCCCGCCTTTATTATCTCTATATGATGACCTAGACTATCTCTTTATGAGGACCTCTACTATCTCTATATGATGACCTAGACTATCTCTTTATGAGGACCTCTATTATCTCTTTATGATGACCTAGAATATCTCTTTATGAGGACCTCGACTATCTCTTTATGAGGACCTCTACTATCTCTATATGATGACCTCTACTATCTCTGTATGATGACCTAGGCTATCTCTTTATGAGGACCTAGGCTATCTCTTTATGAGGACCTCTACTATCTCTATATGATGACCTAGGCTATCTCTTTATGAGGACCTAGGCTATCTCTATATGATGACCTCTACTATCTCTATAAGATGACCTAGGCTATCTCTTTATGAGGACCTATACTATCTCTATATGATGACCATGTCAATCTATATCTCTATATGATGACCTCTACTATCTCCTATCTCCTATGGCCCTATGTGCCTCGTGGCACATAGGGCCTTAGGTGAATGATGTATATGATGACCTACCATTTCTGTTGCTCTCTCTCAGAGGGTTTGGCCAGCCATGTGCTCCTGCCCTCTAGCTGCTTCCTCCCATTGGACACTGATCAGACTGACAGGAAGTGGGACCAATCAGACGGAGTGTCACTTCATATAACAGAGGAAGAGCCGGAGAACAGCACTGCACTGTCCTGTGGTTCTACTGCACCCTAGTACTGTGTATGTACCCTAGTATTATACTAGGGTACCCTGTATGAATACTGTGTATGCATCCTAATAATGCACTGTGTATCCATGTATCCATATCCATGCTGTATCCATGCTGTATATGTACCCTAGTACTGTACTTTGTATGAACCCTATTACTGTGTATCCTAATATTGAACTGTATACCCTGTATAAATACTGTGCATGTACCCTGTATTACAACTGTATATGTATCCTGTATGAAAACTGTATTTACCCTATTCTGTCTTTTTATTTGTAGCGTATTTGTTGGTTCTTATTAACATTATCTCTTCTCCTCCTCCCCTCCCCTCAATTTCTCCAGTACCCTGTCTCCTCCCCTCCTCATATACCCTGTCTCCTCCCCTCCTCCTCCTCCTCTCTCCTCTCCTCCTCCTCCTATACCCTGTCTCCTCCACTCCTCCCCTCCTTCTCTCCTCTCCTCCTCCAGTACCCCGTCTCCTCTTCTCCAGAACTCCTTTCTCCTCCTTCTCTCCTCTCCTCCAGTACCCCGCCTCTTCCCCTCCTCCTCCTTCTCAGGCTCAGATAGAAGATAGTGGTGGAGAAAAGAGACTTAAACAAACTTAAACAAAAATACTTCAAACTGTCAAATATGAAATAAAATGTGTCAACGATTATTTCCCTTTCTTTGTGTGGGTGTAGGAATTTATTTTGGTACTTTATTTTTGCATTATTTTTCCAGAAATGACACCATATATAATGTTACATTACCCATTTGTGACAAGGGAACCAAACAAGTCGCTGATCTGAGGTGCTCCTACAACGTGACGGTTTGCCACGCCACCGTGACGATAAGCTACGCCTGCACCCTTGTAAAGGCTGTATTATACCTCACGCCTAATCCATGTACGCATGTGCATGATGGAGGCCGTACCCTGCGTGCGTTTGGTGTGTCCTTTGTGCACGTCTCCCTGGCCTTTAGTGGATCATGTAGGCACGGTGCAATACCAAGCATGAATCATGTTCTGCGAGATGGAAACAGGAAACGGCAAAGTAGTGGTACAACACCGGTGAATTTGGAAGACTAGGCTCTGGTCGTATATAGAGCTGTGTTGAAAAAATCGATTTTCAGATTTTTAATCGATTCGCATATTAATGACCGATTATCGATTCGTACGTCCAAAGATCCATTTTTTTAATTTAAAAATATATATATATATTATTTATTTTTTTCGAATTTTATAAGTTAAACATTTATATTTTATATATTCATGGAAAATATTCATGGGATTCCCCTGAACACTTAGGGTGCTGCATATTCTTGAAAACAAATCTTGAGTGTGGTTTTAGAACAGATTTGAACATGCTCATATAGACGCCATTCAGTGCTTTTACAGTTTAAAATGTTCTGTTCTTATGTTCGCACTTTAAAGAAAAATGCTCAACGTTTACATTTTATACTTCCAGTTTGCTGTACTTCTCAGTTGATTAAGTGTGAGCAGTTTTAAAATAAAAATGCTTTTGGTAGCAACCGCTTTTGGGTGAATTCTTAATTATTTTCAAGCATAATAATAATGCACTGGTTAGTGTCCCAGTAGGAATCTACTGTTGCAGATATAGTCACCTCAATGATGTCCTCCATTTATTGTCCTGAATTATCTTTCTTGAAGGTAGATAGATTGACCCTTAACCTTTTCATCAGTCTTCCAGCCATCAGTAACTACCAATACTTGTATGATTTGCTGTTTAATATTGATATAATACTAGTTTTAATATGTTGCTTCTCTACACAGTCATGAAGTGAAGGAAACGGTTGAAATACATTTTTCATTTTTAATAACATTAACCCCCGGATCGAATCGAAATCGGATCGAATCGGAAATCAGATCAAAATCGGATCGAATCGGATGGAATCTGAGAAAATCGGAAAAAATCGATTCTGAAACATGTACGCATGTTAAAAATCGGAATCGAATCGATTCTTGAAATTTGAATCGAAACCCAGCTCTAGTCGTATATAACCAAAGCGGTAAGCCAACGACCTTTCCTAAACCCTTGTGCTTGACCTCTACGAAAAACGTTGTGAGATCAAGGAAAGATGTGGAGAATTCACAAGGATTTAGGAAAAGACAACGTGGTGCTTTGAAGAACCCGATGGCCCACTAGGCTACATAACTACAATGCTCCGAAAATGGAGTCCAAAATCTGCAACAGAGAGTCCCTGTGTGAGACTGTGTTGCTGTGGTAGTACTAGTGTGTGGTGGTAGAGGGTGCTGCTGTCATCAGAGAGGGTCCCTCTGTGAGGCTGTGTTGGTGTGGTAGTACTAGTGTGTGGCGGTAGGGGGAGCTGCTGTCTACAGAGAGAGTCCCTGTACGAGGCTGTTTTGCTGTGGTAGTACTAGTGTGTGGCGGTAGGGGGTGCTGCTGTCTTCAGAGAGAGTCCCTGTTTGAGGCTGTGTTGCTGTGGTAGTACTAGTGTGTGGCGGTAGGGGGTGCTGCTGTCATCAGATAGAGTCCCTGTGTGAGGGTCCTTCTCCGGGGTAGTACTAGTGTGTGGTGGGGGGGGTGTTCTTACCGTGTTGCTTCATGCAGGCTATATAAACGGGGACAACACGGTGAAAATATTACTATTATTAATATTATCCATTCATGTGGTCACATGACTGGATGCTCACCCCCCCGTCCACTCATATGTATCAACATTCATCCAAACTGTTTTGCAGAGGTGGGAGGTTACTCTAACTACTGAGTTAACCAGGGAATAGAACCCCTGACCCTGCAGCAGGACTAGTTAGGGAGAGGTAATCTCCTAACATCTGTGTGACTGTGCCTTTCATTCATGATATAATTAAACTAACCTGGTAACTAAGAGGACCACAGTACTTTCCCAAGATAAATCACTAAAACACACTCAGTATCGGTTGCTTTATTTATATCATAAAGAAGATGCAGAACAGATTAGATTATTCATTCAGCGAGAGGAAGAAGATGACCTGTTAGTGCCATCAAATAGCAAGACGTAGGGAGAGCCGGGTCGATTGAAACACTTTTCAGTTAAACGTCTTTTTCAAAGATGACGTTACGTATACAAATAATTTCAACATGTGATCAACAACTCACATGTGTGTTATCTTAGTTTCAAGTGTAATTTAATACATATGTTGGATGATCGAGCTGTTTTTTAACTTTGAAAGTAAGTTGACATCTGTTTCAAACGCCCCGCCTAGTCGGGACGTTTGAAACACACATGCGGGACGAATGAAACAGCATATTTTAAAAAGAAACTATTGAACTTACTCTTGTTTTTATGCAATATACCGGACAACATAGTAGTGTATTCGTCATTGCTAAAATGTCACATAATTCCGCATAATATAAATAGGTTAAAATATATTTTTGGCCCGTGCGTAATTGTGCGTAATTGTCAATATGCACATTTCGATTAAAACTCACCTTTCTTCTTTTGGACGACTAAATTTGCATTAAATTTACTTATTACCCTGTCCTAAGTCATGTTTAAGGATACACAGTTGAACATCCTTTTATTTATTTAAACAAAAACTACCACGTCAACCGGATAACATGACTCCTGTTGCGTTTGAAACAAGTGTTTCAATCGTCCTGACAGCGACTACTGACACTTAAACCTTTTTTACCTCTAAACTTCAAAACTCTGACATCGCACACTTTAACACAGGTTTAAGTACTAATTCATCTGTTGTATAGTCATATTATTATGGCATGAGACAAAAAACACAACAATTTATTACAAAAAAACTACCGCAGGAAGGATTTTAGTTAGCGGTCTCTAAAACAGGTTTGGGGGATAACATTTGAACGGTGGGACGTCATTACATGAAATTTCGTGGGGTTGGTCAGTCTTGCGTGCTGAACGTAGTGACGAAATTTGACGTGAAAGCCTTGCGTGGTTCTCGAGGAAATCGCTGTGTTTCAATCGTCCCGTGTTTCAGTCGACCCGGCTCTCCCCTACTATCCAGTATAACAACCAGGAAATATGTGTTTAAAGAAAAGCCCATATAGGGTGTTGTTACACAGATTACTTTGGCACCAGAGTTAGCATGTTGAGGTTCAGGTAGCAGGAAAGACTTTGCTAGCACATAGTCGATTTTCAAAGTTCTCATCTGGGACTTTTAGGTACTATCTTTATTCTGTGATCAAGTTATACAGATTGACTGATATTATAAGCAATATTGAAAAAACAAATGAAAAGTAAAGGCTTAATCATTAACATGGAGAGCGCAAAGAGAGAGAGAAATCAAGGTTCATTTAAAGGTTGGGTTTGCGATTTGCGAAACGCCAGCAGATTTTGAAAATACACAACTCAAATGGTCCTACCCCCTCTCCTTCAACGCTGACTTTGACTCCACCCATTCCAAGTACCTGGACGCGCAATCATGCACGAGCGCGAACAGAGATGCGCGAGCGCGAGGCAGGCTAGCGTAGGTTTTCGTTTAACAACATGGCACTACATTCAGCTGTAAGTTGCACCCAGTACCGCGGGAAGTAGGGGTGCTGGGGGTGCTGCAACACCCCCTGTCCGAGGCCCTGTCTTATCACAGAAAACGATCATTTCTAAAAACTCCGGCCAAAGTGGAGATTTCTGAAAACGCCGGTTATGTGTTGTCGTGTCAACGGGGAGAAACGGGATTTTAGGTTCTGAAGCGTCACATTATGCACCAGGAAATGCTTAACGTCATGTGAGCGCCCGCTGTACCGTATTGGTCCGAATATAAACACAAACCCCATTGTAAGACGACCTATATTTGGAAAAAAGATTTGAAGACCAGATCTTGTTTTTATGAATAAATAAATTGTATTCATTGAAATAATATACGAAAATAAAAAGGCATAGAATAAAACACTGCATTGCCACTAAACAGTAGTGCAAATAGGCCGTACTGATGTGTACACCAAAGACTATTCCTGACACTCCTCTGCCCCGCTGTGTTCGCTCTGGCTGTGGTCGCTCCGAACTGTTTCGGCCCGTGGCAAAGCGAGTCATCCTCGCTGCTGTCCAAGGCATTTTGAGACGCAGCATTTATTTAATGCTCATATGACCTAGTGCTGAAAAAACGTTATATGAAAAAGTGTGAGGGTAGCGGTGGTGCGCTAAACTTGTTCTGTGAGCAGCTGGATGTGAACCATGGTGTGAAGAAAGTGAACACAACGATCGATTTTCAACTGTGCGCGCATGCACTGGTGTAATTGAGCTGCGCTGCTATATATCTTTTTTTATCAATGTAACGAGTTGCGAGTCTAGTGCAGGCTGAGTTTTTTTTTTCCAGCACCCCCTGCTGAGAATACGTTCTCGCGGCTATGGTTGCACCAGATGTTATAAACGTTAAACGGTCACATAAATCATTACTATTTTTAGAAAATGTATGTTTGTTTCATATAATTGTATTGGAAGTCCTGGTTTTCACTAGGGTTGCTGCGGTGTGGACATTTTCACAACGAGTAATACACTCGTCTCAACACCGGTATTACCGAGTATAAACGGTATAAACTTTGAAACTATGTCAACCGCCACACAAGCAGTGTTTTTAGACCCTTCTCGTCCTTCAGTTGCCGCCAACGTTCGAAAGCAGCGCCTAGGATTATTCTTGATTTCAGTTTTTCTCTTTCAGCGTTTTTATTATCAATTACTCTCTGAAAAAGAGTTTTCCTTCTCTTTGCTGGTGGTGGTGGTGGTGGTGGTGGTGGTGGGGATGGTGGCGTCTTGTCTGCCATGGAAATTGTTTTCTACTGCTAGGTCCAAATGTGGATTAACTAGTTCCAGTAGCTACCGCAGGATAACAACAAACAGGAGCTTGCTCTGGGTCACGAGCTCTGGGTCACGAGTACTGCACGAAGGGGTCGCGCGCGGGGGAGGGGGAGTGCAGTACGACCGTTTGATTGACGTACTTACTGTCCAATGCAACGAGGTGGCAATCCAAATGATTGGCTGGAGTTTTTCGAGCCCTGCCCGTTCCACAGATGATTGACTTGTTTAATTTTCATGTCATTACTTCTAACTCAGTGGCTGTAAGCGGGTTATGATAAGGATTTCAAGTAATTTTGCAAAAATGGCCAAAAAAGCAAATTCCGTACCCAACCTTTAAGTTGCCCCCTCTAAATTTGTTATAGTTCAATACCCAACGTAACATCCCGTCATTAACAACAACAGCTACTAGTTTAGTTAAGTAGCCTACTTTATTATCAGTTAACTAAGGTCATTATCTTAGTTACAAATTGCATATTAAATTACCTGTGGCTCCCCCTTCCATATGGCACTGGGTCTGTCCACTGTGTGTCCTGTGTATCTATATGCAGAAAACACTGGGATCTTCTTATCTGTGTCATAGAGCGTCATGAACCTCCTGGTATTATAGAATGTTTGGCAAATGGGCTTGTAGCGATTCTGGTCCTGAATGGTTCCGTGCTGCAGGACTCCTGGTATTTCTGGTGGGGTTTCTTCCAGGAAGAATTTAGCACAGTCGCTGACTGATCTCACCACCTCAGTGGCTGTAGGATCCATGGACACGAGAAGCAGAATGACAAGAGCCAATGGACAGCCACCGTGTGGGTGATGTGATGACATCATCACAAGCTGCAGATCTGCAGAGCAGGAAAACAGTGAACCTGATGAGTGGATGTCCAACTAACATCAAGCAATTATTTGAATCAGAATAATATCAATTACAAATGTACAGATCAAGATTCAAACATGTTTTCTAGAAATTAACCAATCGTTTATTTAAAAATATGATTCTGATGCAGACACACAATTGACCATTTATGTATCAGATGCGAAGAAATCCAATTCTTTACCATTCTGTATTTATTAATCACCTACTGGATACGTGTGAACTTTTAAATTCTAGCTGAATTGAAGAGTGAAGAGTGCATTAAAGACTTACGGGATTCCAGCTGATATTTGGTGTGGGTTCTCTGAATGATATTGTCCAAAAAGTCGTCGGCGGTGTGAACCACAAGTGCGTTGGTCCACCCCAGAGCTATAGAGAGAGAGAGTTGCGACACGCTATGATCTCGCCGACAGGGTGGTCACGTGGTTGTCACGTGGTTCATGTAAGCCTCAATAGTTCCAAACACGCCGCGCAGTCAATGTTATTCTATGGGACGACAGCAGAGATTTCAATATTGAATGGTAAATATGAATGAAAAAAACACATACAAGTATTTGTCTGACTGTTATGGCATTATTGCATATTTGTAAATGTCAGTTTTACATTCAGAGTGGTTGGGGGACAACTGAAAGCTATCTCCAAGTATTACTTAGATACGTTTTTAAGTTTGAGGGAAAGCTTCACGTTCGTGTTAGCATACTGGCTTAACCTTAACTTTTACCCTACATCTGTATTGAAATCAAAGTAATCAAGATGTTTTACCATGATCATTTTAAGATATGAGCCACACAAAGTATCAAATATATTAAAGAATAACTCATTACGCTTGGATGAATGAAATAGTTTTTTTTTTTATTAAACAATTATTGTGACAAGAACAAGTGAGTGTGATTGTGTGAACAGATTCAACAATGGACACAGAAGGGAACACTATATAATATACTTAGGGCAAACCATTAACATATAACGTTGCAAATATACTATACTTTATGCCATTACAATACTTATAATAGTCCTGAGCAAATTCAAAATTGGTTTAGATCAATGGTCATACCATGGTTGGCTGTGCAGCGTTTGGATGCTCCAATCGGTCCGAGAAGGGTTACCACATGTATGGCTTCCCCAAGGACCAAGAGCGCAGGAAGAAATGGATGGCAATGGTCAGCCGTCAAAACGTATAAGTGACAGGGGTCAGCAACCGTCAAAAACGATGTAATGTAAGTAATGTTCACATCACTTGATAGCATTTCAAAGGGCATAATAATTCTAAGTGTTGAGAATTATGACTTTTCAATGTTATTTGAAGTGCAATGGAAACGAATCTTACAAGCCTACCACACTTTGAAGATGACCAATTCACTGCCACAAAAAGAGAAGGGATGTTGAAGCTGAGGCCCGATGCAGTCCAAACAGTTTTCATTCATCGCCCTAAGCCGAAGAGGAGGAAACCCCCTTCTGTGAGGGTGCCTCCAGAACCAAGTGCAACGGACCACACATATTTCACCAAATTAAACTTCGGTATGATCCATGCAGCTATATATTCCCCATTTCATGTAATTCAAGGATAGACTACACCCCTAATGAGATTACATAATTCATATTTGTACATTCAGTTTAAAAAACAACCAGAGGTCAGGGATTCTCTGAGGATTTGCACACAATGTAGATAATCGACAGATTTCTACCCAATTAACAATTGCCGGTAGATCCATTTATACATTTTATTGGTTTCTGATTGTAGCAGATGGCTTACATCGGAGATGACAGTAGTTGCAAATGCAAAAGGCTAAATACATATAACAGCAACATTACCTTGTAATTATTACAGAGATTGAGGGAGAAATTGAGGTGGATTTCAAGAGCGATGAAAAGGACATGACAGGAGACACAAGCAATCAAGAGGCCACTTTGCCAGGGGCAGGTGATTCAGGGGCAGGTGATCCAGGACCAGCTGCTCCAGGGACCAGACTGCCAGGGACTGATGGGGCGACTGTGGAGGACCTAATAAGGCAACTAGAAAAGGAAAAATTAATGAGAAGGAGAGCAGAGAGGGCTCTTGTAAAACAAAAAAGAATACATTTGGCACCAAGAAAGAGAAACAATTCAGTCAACAAGAAGTTAAAACGAAAAAGCCATACAGGTTAAATTCACCACCCATCATAATCAGCATTGTTGAAGCGGCGGCATCTGTAGGGCTTCATGTGCTGAACATCACCCTTTCCAGGATATAATTAAACAAACACACTGTTATTTCTACTAGCTATCGCATCATAAAACCCGTCCTTAAATCAACCTAAATGATCCTAGTAATCCAACATAAATAACTAACTAAATAAAAGTTAGATTCACTACTGAACTTCGTAATTGTTGGTGTAGATAGGCAGGATTCCTTTACATGGCGAAGTCGAGCTCACAAACCAGCAGGCAATCGGTCGTCTACCAAGATAAAAATATATATAATTACGCTGTGCATATACAAATAAATGTCAGTATATGCATCATAAAAGGACCTCTAATACAATAGACAGTTGACAATTCAAAAGAGGTAGCTATTTAATCAATTTACCCCTGGAGATACCTTCACAGGTGGTGAAGTCGAGCTAACAAACTAGCAGGCAATCGGTCGTCTACCAAGACAAATATATATAATTACGCCGTGCATATTCAAATAAATATCAGTGTATGCATCATAGGACCTCTAATACAATAGACAGTTGACAATTCAAAAGAGGTAGCTATTTAAAGGCCCACTATGCAACTTTTTTAGCCAAAATTACATTAATTATGCTGGTTGAGAGTTATTCTGATGGTTCTGCAACGATTTCTGGGTCGTTTGGTGGGTGTGTCATTGCCCCATGTCACCTCTCCAAGGAAAAAGCGAATATGCAACTTGCTCAGTCCCATTCATCATAGATCAGCCGACTAAAAAGAGACAGAGAAACCCAATGTCGGAGGAACAGAAGAAGAGAAAAGGGAGACTGACCGACAGAGAGGCCAGACACGAGTAAACGTTGGGCAAGCTTTTCAGGAATAGCGTGAACTGAAAGAAAAAGAAGACTGCAAATCAGACGCCGACTTGGCCGTGTTGCTTTTGAAATTGTAAGTACCCTTGGGTGAACTTTTTAGTTAAACTAATTTGGTTTAGTTAAGGATTGTGGTTAGAAAACATCCCGAATAAAATACGTTTTTCTGAAAACTTTTCTTTAACTTGGGGCAGGAGACCATCGTTTCACAATATAAGGGCTCGTGGTAACTTTACTTGGGATGGTCGACATTATTGTTTCAATCCAAACCTATGGAGAATATATGAATGAGATTTTCACTTCCGTAGACACTGTTCAGTGTTCACACACAACACAAGTTGAGTCACGCCCACATGAGGTCCAACTGTTGCGGTGCGATGCAGATCGTTTTTTTTTTTTATCAAGTGGTTATAACAAGTCCAGGGGACTGTGAATGTTATCAGTTTTATGGTATCGATCACTGAATAGTTCACTCACTTTTAATTTAGTGAAGGACTCGTCATAAAGTCACGAAGTGCAGATAAGCTACTATTACGATCTGATCCTCTTTAAATTGCATAAGATAAAAAAACTAACTAACCACTGTTTATATTTTCATACTGTTTAATAACATTATTGAAGGATGAGGTTTTTGAGTACAGAGTATACAAAATAAAATATTTTTCTTGTATAAAACTGAATGGCCACAACTTGAACCTCCCTTAGAAAATAACAATTCAGCCAAGCTCATGTTGGGTTGCCCTTTGTGGGACATTCAGTGATTTCCACATCACTATGCCCTTCAAAGATACTGACACTTTAATGTTCCCAAACATAATGCACGAGTTTTGTGTGATTGAACCTTTATTCTTACTAGTATCTAATCAATGCGGCCCAAACCACCAACAAACAATCGCTTTACGGCTCAGATTCAGGTGTTTTGATACCCATCTCTGATTAAATCATTGGACAGCTGATATCAGTCTTCATAGAAGGAATCGGGCATCTTGTCCTTCCAATCACCTTTGCCACTTTACCGGTCAGCCAATCAGAGCAGCTGTCTGCAGAGGGCTGACCCGACCAGGAAGCTGGCCCGCCCCCTCTGCGTCGGTGTCCAACCAGTGGGCTCCAGAATCCATAAAGGAACAGTTTTATCAAGGCACAGGTTTCTTGAAGCAATAGGTTTGCATATTGCCTCCGCAGAGGGACAGAAGGAGAGGCTCCTCTACTACTGCGTGGCGTTAGGAGGTCTGGTTGAATCTGCCTCCGCTCAACTCAACTGCATATCATGAGAATGTCCTCGGCCAACGGCCAGGCTAGTGGTTCAGTTGTTTCTACGTGGTCTGCATAATCTGCAGAACGGAGCACCGACCTGCAGCCTACGGTGTTTAGGTCTCTGCCTTACCTTTTAATAGGCCTTTGATAGTCCCACTTCTCCTGTTATGCTACAAGGGCCAGGCATAACAAATAAACTTCATTCCCTAATCCATGCCCATGTTTTTTTTTTTTTACCAAAAAAAGGATTGATCAACATCAGGAAGGTAATTAATAAATAACACCTCAGGAAACAGCCTCATAATTAAAATGAAGCACAAGAACACGGAGGCCACTCTGAGGCGACAGCAGCAATATGCTCCTCTCTGCCCGAGCGGGTCCGTGGATCACAGCTGGTCTCTGGATCCCAGCTGCTCTCTGGATCACAGCTTCTCCCGGTCCAGCAGCTCCTGCAGTTCGTGCTGGATGTGCTCAGGCAGCTCCAGGGGCGGCAGGTCATCCAGACACAGGTCCTCCTGGGCGGGCATCTCCAGTGGGGGCAGCTGGGGGATGGCGATGTCCTTCCCCTTCCCTGAGCAGCTCTTGTCTGGCGGCAGCACCCACAGCTCGGAGCGCTCCACCAGGTCCGCCGAGTCAGCCGCCTCCGAGCGCAGCCGCCCGTTCTCCACCCGCAGCCGCGCGTTCTCCGAGGACAGCCGCTGGTTCTCGTCCATCAGGGCGCCCAGCATGCGGCGCAGGTCCTCATTGGCCGTCTGCTGCTCCTCCAGGCGGGTCTTGTCGTCCTTTGCGGTCTTGGAGCCACCGGGGCCGCGCGGGGGGGTCGGGGCCGGGGGAGAGCCCGCGCTGCGCCGGCTCTGCAGCTGGTAGAGCAGGGTGTCGTACTCCCTCTCTGAGCCCCCCGTGCCCTGCCCCTCGGGCGCCTGGCCCTGATGGGTGGGGGCCGGCGGCCGGGACGGGGCGGTGGGGGCCGGGGCGGCGCCGGGCCGGGCCGGGACAGAGGCTTTGGCCCCACGGCGCGCCTCCCTCTTCCAGCGCTCCTGGATGAGCCGCTGCTGCTTGATGTGGCTGTCCTTCTGGAGCTCCATGGACAGGCGGGCCTGGACAACACACCGTGACACAACACACCGGGATCACACACTGTATCACAACACACCGGGATCACACACTGTATCACAACACACTGTATCACAACACACCGTGATCACACACTGTATCACAACACACCGTGATCACACACTGTATCACAACACACCGTATCACAACTTACCAGGATCACACTGTATCACAACACACCATATCACAACTTACCAGGATCACACTATCACAACACACCGTGATCACGTACTGTATCACAACACACACTATCACAACACACCGTGATCACACTGTATCACAACACACCGTGATCATCACACACTGTATCACAACACACCGTGATCACACTGTATCACAACACACCGTGATCACAACACACCGTGATCACACACTGTATCACAACACACCGTGATCACACACTGTATCACAACACACCGTTTCACAACTTACCAGGATCACACTGTATCACAACACACACTGTATCACAACACACCGTGATCACACTGTATCACAACACACCGTGATCACGCACTGTATCACAACTAGGGGTGTAACGGTACAAGTGTTTGTACCGAACCGTCACGGTACAGGCACTTCGGTGCGATTACAGAGGTGTACCGCGGTCCGTAAATGTGGCGTACATAGCGTTAATATGGCGAATGTAAAGGCTTGTTTTGCGATGCAGAATTGAAAACTTGTAGTCGGAGTTCCACCCGGACTGTTTAGCCAAAGTATACTACTCAGACTCCGTAATTCGCTCAGCAGCTCTCCGTCGGGATGTCGGATACGCAGTGCAATTCGCCGCCCGATCTATCTTATATGTTGACTACAAACCATGTAAGCAGTGCTGTAAATAAACTTCCAAAGCTTTTAAAATCTTATTTGGTGTTTTAAGGTGCAAATTAAACAATGTACAAAATAATTAAGGTGCAAAGTCAAACCGGAGAAGTGATTCAGGAAATTATTTTGTTAGAGGACCAATCACAGCCCATGCCGTCTCCGTTGCGTCGACCAATAAGTCCATGGCGTCGACGGATAGTTAAATAATATTTGATGCGCACGTAAACTACGGAGAGGGTCTCCGACTAGGGATGGGCGATATGGCCTAAAATCCATATTGTGATATACATTGCAACCTATTGCGATAACGATATATATCATGATATATAAATCATAATAGAACTATTTCAGAACAGGTTACATAGACTCTAAGGAAAGCCAACCTGCTAAATGTATAAAACAAAAAAGAAACTTAGTAGGCCTATGTCGTTTTGAGAACATTTATTGTGCAAAACTGTAATCATACAATATAATTTTGTAGCTGCAGAGACTTTAACAAAGAAAAAAATCTTCTGTGTAATGACGTATACTTGACTAATGACTACTCTTAATTAAATTAAAACTGGTGGTGTCTTGTTAATAAAGAAACGGATACTGTGAATTAGGGAAATACGTATTAGGCATGGCTATTTTAAATAAAGAAAAATCTTCCAAGTGTGTGCACAGATACTTGATATTAAAAAATAAAAGTGCAAAGTGAACGCATACAATTTTAAAATGAACATGAAATGAGGGTGACGATGACGATGATGCGTTGAAGCCGGTTGCAGCTCATGGCTCTTTAAATTTCGCGGGTCGCGGATGATGCGTTGCAGCCGGTTGCAGCTCGTGGCTCTTTAAATTTTGCGGGTCGCGGACGATGCGTTGCAGCCGGTTGCAGCTCGTGGCTCTTTAAATTTCGCGGGTCGCGGATGATGCGTATGGCGACACATTAGTGCCATAATTCACTAATGTGATAAAAGATGCATTCGGGCGTATTATATTATTCCACACGCGTAGATATTAACTGCGAGCGTGCAAATGATCTCTGCGCGCGCAAAACAGCCTCTCGCGCGCGCAAATTACCTCAGAGCGTGCAAAACCTCTCGCGAAAGATGTTTTAACGCTCTCGCTCGAATTTAATTTTGGCACTATGGGGTAGGGCCCGACCGATTCATCGGCCTGCCGATTTTAATCGGCCGATTATAGCCTTTTTGAAAATAATCGACATCTGCCAAAAAGACGCAGATTTTATTTTTATTTTTTTTAGAAATTTTATTGCGCTTAGTATCCTGCAGATTGCGCTCCTACTCACCTAGCTAACTAACAACTTTAGCTGGAGTAAAAAAGAGGAGATTGAATTTTACCGTACAACATGAAAGCACGCTCGCTCAGGCAGCTGCGCGCTCACCTCACCAATGTACACAAGACGCGTTGTTTGTTTCTTTAGGTCCCAGGCCATGTTAATTTGTTATACTGTAGACTCTAAAGGTGAGACCATACTGCTCAGCACGCACGTGTTAGTCACTGCTCACGAGCGCAGCACATTGGGAGTTAGTTATTTATTTTACATTTTAAATTACACTAATTTTTGACTGTAAATGTATTCTAAAACACTCAAAGGTTCTGCATTCAATTCACATATTCGTCAAAAGTGTTTAAAGTATATTTAAGGTATCAAAAACTACGTTTTATGCTTTATTTTTTTTTAATTGTCCTTAAATCGTAAATCGTAATTTTTCTCTGAAAATAATTGGCATCGGCACTCAAAAATCAATATCGGTCGGGCCCTACTATGGGGGAGGGAACCAAGGCAGGGCGGGCTTTCCTATGATTGGCCGTTTCTGAAGCGCGATATTTGATTGACAGCCCTCCTCAGCCCTCCTCTCATTCAATTCTGAATTGTACAGTAAATGGCTGAAACGATAGTTACTTATTGTAACTCTAGATTCTATGAGTATAGGCGCAGCCTTTTAAGGCTATCGCTATTGGGTTATACCTAGGCGTTAGCCGTAGCACTGAAAAATTTGTAATCCCCGAACACCAACAGCGTGGGCCTCAATTACGTCCGCGTGTGGCGTGCCTCAACGACGTCCGCATTTCGCAGATATAGTCGGGCGCCGGCGGACGTTTTGCTCCCAATAAACAGCTTTTCTTCAGCTATTTCAAGGACAATGAGGCCGACACTTAAAAGGCTGCGCCTATACTCATAGAATCTGGAGTTACAATACGTAACTATCGTTTCAGCCATTTACTGTACAATTCAGAATTGAATGAGAGGAGGGCTGAGGAGGGCTGTCAATCAAATATCGCGCTTCAGAAACGGCCAATCATAGGAAAGCCCGTGCTGCCTTGGTTCCCTCCCCCATAGTGGCAAAATTAAATTCGAGCGAGAGCGTTAAAACATCTTTCGCGAGAGGTAATTTGCGCGCGCGAGAGGCTGTTTTGCGCACGCTGAGGTAATTTGCGCGCGCAGAGATCATTTGCGCGCTCGCAGTTAATATCTACGCGTGTGGAATAATATAATACGCCCGAATGCATCTTTTATCACATTAGTGAATTATGGCACTAATGTGTCGCCATAGATGCGATGCAGCTGGTTGCAGCTCGTGGCTCTTTTTAAATTTCGTGGGTCGCGGACGATGCGTTGCAGACAGTTGCAGCTCGTAGCTCTACCCATGACCCACTCTTTATATTTCGCGGGTCATGGATAGATCGTGTCAAACATGCATTATCGCGATAGAGCAATATAACTAAAATCTCTATCGTAGGCCATTTTTTATCGTTTATATCGTATAGCGTTTATATCGCGCATTCCTATCTCCGACTATGGAGAGGCCTCTCCGTGTCTATTAGGGGTGGGAATCTCTTAGCACCTCACGATTCGATTCCGATTATGAGGTCAACGATTCGATTCTGAAGCGATTATCGATGCAACAATTTCCATGTTTACATTTCCATGCGTAAAATTTCAAAAATATATATATACATCCGAGTTTGCTACTCAAGAGTTTGCTAAACACTTCCTACTTTTGTGATGATCATTAAAGACATCAACAGATGAATTAACTTATCTAATATTTCATAAGAGAGAAAGCTTGTCACAAACATGACTTTCTATGAGCAATGCAATAATCAATGCAGCTTGCATTATAACACAATATGAAGCATGCAAAAAATTGGTTTCAGTTTTATTTTCTTTCTAATCTTTCTATTCAATGTCATTAAAGTTTTTGTGTCTGGCTGTGAGTTTGCGCACATGCTATGCGTAGGCTGAATCGCAATCGTGTCAAGACAAATCAGATTTGCCAATACACACTGAAGATGAATTCAATAATTTTAATAATAATGTATATATTTTTTCTAATATATATATATATATATATATATTCCGATTATTAATTGATCTGCATCGAGACAGAATCGTTCTAGCGAGAATCGCGATGCATCGAAGAATCGATATTTCCCACCCCTAGTGTCGATGTACAGCACTTTAATGCCGCGTTTCCACTGCAGGGTGCGGTACGGTTCGGTTCGCCTCAGTCCGGTACGGAGGGGGCGGTATAGCCCAGCTCAGTTCCGAGGTCGCGTTTCCACCGCCGACCGTAAACTTTATGGTAGGCCGGATGTCGATCGCCGCGGCAGCTACGTAAACATCGTGCCATTCGACCAGAAACGGGCTGGAAGACCTTCTTGTTCCTTCCACTGCTCCATCAAGCTCCCTCTGCACGTCTTCCTCCCCAAGAATGCAGAGGAACGTCTCCACCTCCTTGTTCGCCCAAGCAAGCGTTTTACGCAACATGTTCATCATAAAGAATAATACCTCGAGGCTACTGCTTGTTTGTTTTTATCCCCACGTCGCCCGGAAGTGACGATTCTGTCGACCAATCAACGGAGGGGGTGTGTAGCTTGAATTTTCCGGCACCCTTTCAGGCGCCTCAGTAACCCAACGGAGGGGTACTGAAGACGAGGGCAAAACGAGTACGGCTCAGTCCGGGTCACGCCCACTTTTGGCGGTGGAAACGCAATCCGTACCGCACCTTTGCGAACCGAACCGCACCGCACCCTGCAGTGGAAACGCGGCATTACACACGCATTTGAAAAGGCACCATCCAGGTGTTACTTTCACCATTCAACCCTATTTCAACAACCCCTGTCTGGGAATTCAGAAATGCCATAACCAAGTTTATTGGTGTTTTCATTGTTGCTTATCTACGGTTTGAGAAACAAGCAGTTTTTTTTTATTTCCCCCTTAACTATTAACCATACCGTACTGTGACTTAAAAACCGAGGTACGTACCGAACCATGACTTTTGTGTACCGTTACATCCCTAATCACAACACACCATGGTCACGCACTGTGTCACAACACACCATGTCAACCAGGACCATGCATCGCGATTCTGTGTAGAACGATTCCGTCTCGATTCAGATAAGTTAATAATCTGAATCAAAAAAAGTATATAATTATTAATTTCTTTATATTTATTTTATTAAATTTGTTCACCTCCTGCAACATTCTGTACGACAGAGAGGGATCAATTGAGTGGTTTTAAAATTATTTAATTTATTTCCATTGTGTATATAGGCCAATCTGATTTGTCTGGACACGATTGCGATTCGGCCTACGCATAGCATGCACGCAAACTCACAGCCAGACAGAAGAACGACAAACAAGTTCTTATTCTTATAATTGACTAAGAGCAGCTTTTTCTTTAATGACATAGAAAGGAAAGATAAGAAAGAAAAGAAAACTAAATCTGTTTATTTTTTACCTACTTCCATAGTGTGTTGTAATGCAAGCTGCATTGATTATTGCATTGTTCATAGAAAGTCATATTTGTGACAAAAGCTTTTTCTCATAAAAAATTAGATAAGGTAATTAATCTGTTGATTTCTTGATCATCACAAAAGTAGGCAGAGATTAGCAAACTCTTGAGTAGGAAATTCAGATGCATACATATTTTCTGGAAAATCCCGCATGGAAATGAACATAAAAAAAAAAATTGCTTCGAGATGCATCAATAATCGTTTTAGAATCGAATCATTGACCTCTGAAACCGAATCGAATCTTGAGGTGTTAAGAGATTCCCACTCCTACACTCAACCGGCCCTGACATCCACTCGGTATGAGGGAGCTGCCAGGGACGAATTTGTTTCACGTTGGCTCACTGGTTTGGACATTAGCTCGTCTGCGTGATGTGGAGATAAGCAGAGGTTCTCACCTGTTCACACTCCGTTAACTTCATCGCATCCCTCAACAGATCTGAGGAAGCAATGAGGGATAAGACATAAGAGGAAAGGAAGACTGGAATTAGGATCAGTTTACACACACAGTATGCATGTCCTTTAAATAGGATTAGCAATGTTGTCAAACAAAAGTTCAAATGTAATTAAGCTAATTGGGCTTTCAGCTTTCCCATATTAAGACATAAGAAAAAGCTTAATGGAATGGAGCCAAAATGTACAGTTCAAAATATTTTTCAACATTACTTAATATATGCATCAAGTAAGGTCTGTATAGTGTATACTTTCCATGGTATCTAGGCCATTCTGTCATCGTTACTGAAATAATACTGTAGTTCAGAAAGTATATCGAATATTTTTAAGTCTCCGCCACCAGTTTGTGGTCCCGTTCTTTCTGTGGCCCCAGTGCTTCACAGAGGCAAACACAAAGTGATGCCAAATAATATCAATGTGCCCAGGAAACGGCCCCTTGCATATCAAGTACTCTGCGCTGACGCTACGTGATTCAACACCACCGAGACAGTTTACATTTCATGGATTCGTTTTTCCCCCTCAATAAAATAATAAAAGGTCCTGTTCCTGAAATGGCCTTCACACATACGATGTGTTACCAACAGCCCTGCGGGTTGTTTAGGCTAGCAGGTAGAGCAGGTGCACTGTGGCACATTCACTTCCTCTACACATATCGGGCTGATTTATTTATCGTAATTTCTTCCTCATCTACCAATCGATTGATCGTAGGTGGACCGAGATTGTATGTGGTTGACTACAGCCCTGATATAAACGACACTATCTCCTCTTCCTTCAGGAGCTCTCACTCCCTCCGTGACAGGATCCATGTAACAGCATATATTCCCTTCTGGTATTGATGAATAGACGAAAGGATCCAGGGTAACCTAACCTTATTGTAACTTCGTTGAAGTTCCTCCCCCTATATCTCCACCGCACACATGTTCGTAGCTCCCCTGCGCTGAGTGAAAGATAACAATGTGGGTGGGGGCCTGACGACGGGGGAAACAAGAGGCCCTTGCCTCGAGAGGAGGGGCATCCAGAGGGTTCAATACCCAGGCCACGCTCAATTCTGCTCTCACATCGCTGTTCACTTTGCCTGTTTTGCTGATAAAAAGATTTATATTGGCACTGGTTCACGTAGAACAGCGGACATGGAGGGGTTTCGGTTTGAACGTTTCATCACTATTTGTATTGGTTTTCACTGTTAGAGTTGAAAATAGTTTCTTTTCATGTAATAAAGGTGAGCCTAAGCTGTCTGTCTGCTGGTTTAATTGACCAAAGACCAGAGTATTTTTCTTAAGGTGAGCTGATCTAGGTGACTTTGTAGGTTTTTCAGAAATCTGAAAAATATGATCAAATACGTACATAATCAGAATGTCTATCAGGATAAGATTATTTGTCTGTATCACCCTCCCCTAGTTGATAGCTGTGTACGTCCAAGGGAGGGTTCAATATTAAACGTGAACGTTTGTTTAAAACATTCAAAATTGAACTACAATCAACGTCAGAATGTGAAGAAATAACCGTTCTGTCCAAGAAGTGAATGAATTGTGTTAGAGATATGAAGCACCTTTAAGACTCTGGGACACACTCCACACTATGGGGTGCATTCAATATCCAACCGGTCATTACCATGGATATATACGAGGACTACGACTGTCTATAATCAATAATCAATATTATTAATTATTTATCATTATTTTTAGGGATGCACCGATATGAAAATTTTGACCGATATCCGATATTAAAATTGCTGTTACGGCCGATAACCAATATTTACCGATATCGATACTGGTATAAAAACAAGTTTATATGATGATTTTGTATCATGTAAACACTGAATATGAAAAAGTTATTTTTCTTTATTTTCCAAAACTTCGAAATACATTGTTTCTTCAACAAGTTACAGGGCATCCATAACAAACACAAGTTACTAACAGTGTTAGTTTTAGGCTACTTTTACAACTTGCATCTATGAAAAAGTTTGGATCATAAATCACAATAACGATCACAAATCAAAATATCTTGACAAGGTTTTATAACTTAAATCAAATTTGCCAATATTCATGGAAACCAGACACTTGGTTGGTTGTAGTCTTTTCACTCGGTTCTAGCCCTACGGTTGATCCGGAGAACCGAGCGAAAAGACTACAACCAAATATAAACATGTCCGGTTCCGGTTTCCTGTTACCTGTTCCCGTTCCCGGTTTTGGGATTACGGAATGCCAAATAAAACACAACAGAAACAGTATTTCGCTACGATACTTGATGTTGATAATACCGGAATTGTCCTTTAAACATGCGCTGATCACGTGAACGCACAACTTTTTTTTTTTTATCAGCCGATGCGCGGATCACTTGCGTCCCGAACCGTGAGGGTTGGGAACCGTCCCGTACGGATCACGGGAAACCCGTGAACCGTTGCACCACTAGTGGTGTTGAATGATTTGACACGGCATCCTCCGCGCATTACTTCGGCTTTGCAAGTACTGCATATTGCAATTCCAGTACCTTCATTTGAGACCGTAAAAAACATCCAAACCGCCGACATTGATTCTTTTCAGTTAAGGTGACAAACACTCCTGTACTGCCTCTCCGTGTGTCTCTGGCTGCGTCACTGACACTGTCACATGACCAAACAAGCTGCGCATGGGCAAAAAACACACACAACGGCAACTAGACGGAAATAAATATTGGCTGTTAATATCTGACCAGTTTTACTTATCGGGCCGATGCCGATATGTTAAAAAATGACTAACATCGGCCGATAACGATATCACTGCCGATATATCGTGCGTCCCTAATTATTTTGTCTCTTTTGAATATACGCTTTCCTGTCCTTCTGCTTTGATGGACTCAGCTCCGATCTGGGATCAATGCATCGGATGCAACTTCAAAGATAAATAAGGAAAGCTGTTGGTATACAGAACTTTGTATACCTGCAAACTCAATGACAACCTGCATGTTCCTGTCTGTTCAGTAGATCTAAACCCACTCCTCCTGGCCCACACTTTAAACAGGCTCAGTCGTTCAGCTCATCCCCCTTGAAGCTTTGAGGAGCAACCATGTTGCAGTTGGACCACACTAAGGGCGTGTTCACACAGGCAGTTTTTTTATATTAAAAAACACCTGACCCGGGCGGTTTTTTACCAACTAAAAAACTGACAGGGTGGTTTTGTCAAGTTCATTCTAGAGCAGAATGTTCTAGAGCCAACGTTGCCAATCGGTTACCGTATCAAAGTGGTTTGACTACGCTACAGTAGCCGCGTTTACATGGCAGATCTATGCCGCATAGATTTCTATGCGGCATAGATCTGTTCCTAAAATGTGTTCCGAATTAACTGTATACATGGCAGTAACAAAAGTGTCCGTTATGTCTCTCGCGCACACCTGACACGTCTCTGGACCGGCGGCGACATAATGGATGTCTTATCACTATCGGCGATTTTAAATTTGATTTTAATGAAAGCACAGCAGGAGAGAGCTTTTCTCTGCCTGCTCCTTCAATTAAGAAGGAGGAGGACAGCGCAGCAACGTCAATTTCTCGTCAGATCTTTATATTTACTCTAAGCGCCGCCGCAAACAAGAGGAAGTTGGATGCGAGTCCGCAGCCAAGACTGGTGGGAGAGAGTGGTCTTACGGGAATTTAGTGTGTCAGTTACAATGTCGAGGATGAGAAAATTAACCCTTGTTTTGGCGTTGGATGACAACGACGAGGATAACGATGAACCCTCCCGTTTGTGGGTGCATGACATAAACCGGGGACGGCAGCAGTACGGGGCGTTTCATAGTTGTATTCAGGAGCTACGGTTTGATAATGTCCCAAAATCCCACCGATCGTCCTCCAGATACTCTCCTTGTGATATATGTTGTGGTATAACTTGTTGGTCATGTCATATAACTCAACATGTTCACTAACAAGAACAACAAGTTGCTCCGTCGGGAAAGACGTCTTGGTTTGGGTCGCCATTCTTGAATTTCCAACGTTTTTCCTAGTGACGTAGGTTCTCGTTCATTGGTCAGCTGTCAAAAAACTGCCTGACGTCGGGTGCTTTTTCTTGGCGAGTTGAATTTATCCCAACTTGAAAACCACCCAGAGCAGTGAAAAAAACCCGCTGGCAGCGGTGTTTTTAAAAGCACCCAGGATGTTTTTACAGAAACACCCTGTATCATAGGAATATAATGTAAAACATCCACCCGCACTTGAAAAAAAAACTGCCTGTGTGAACACCCCCTAAGAGGACCCACCTGCAGCGCTGCTGTGGCAGGCGATGGCCTCTTCGAACTTCCCAGCTGCTAGCAGACGGTCGGCCTTCCTGGACTGCTGGTGGGCCTGGGGCCGTCGGCGACAGGTCAGCCATGAGGACGGGGTCAGAAGAACACAAGAACACAACCGACGCATGAGGAGGAGAGGTGGATGTTTAAGTGACAGAAGTGTTAAGGCACAGGTGGGAGGAAAACAGAGGATCGAGTACCATAAGAGGGGGACAGAAAGAGAGAAGAACACATGAATGGGGATGAGGAATGAGACACACGTTCATAAGAACCAAGGACATTAGACAGGTTATATAACATAGTACTAAATAACAGGCATCACAGTTATATATTATACTATGGAACACCTTTCCTCTACGTCCCAGTTGAAAAAAAAAATGCTATGTTGTTCATGATGATATAGGACAGATCATAAAGGATGTCTTTAGTTGTTTATGATGTAGGACCGATCATAAATTATGTTTTTAGTTGTTTATGATGTAGGACAGATTAATAATGATGTCTTTAGTTGAAGGACCTGACAGCAGGTCAGATCCCAGCTGATTCGTCCTGCTTTTTTCATGACAGAACAACAACAACATCCCTGGAAGAGACGAGCTATCAACAACTATGGAAGCTAACGCTGCTAACTGTAGCCTGACGCTAGCTGCTAGCTGCTAGCCACTGAAGCATTAGCTCGTTATTGCAACATCAGCAGATACTCACGAGGTTGAGGGGGCTGTCCTCCACCTCCATGAAGACGACTCTCGGAGAACCCACACCTCACGCACTGTACCCCCGGAGGACTGTCATTCACCGCGGCGTGAGGCAGCTTTAACCCAACATCAGGGACCGGGGAGACGGGGAGACGGGTCGGCGGTCGGGTCCGGGCTGCGCAGCTGCGTCACGACGCGTCGCGTCGGCGCCACAGGGAGCGTACGCCACGTCACTTCCAGGATATGCCCCTCCTAGTCACGTGCTTTTTGTTTTCATTTTCATTGCATGTTCCTCTGTACCCATCTCAAGGAAATTATAATCACAATTATTGTGTTTAAACGTGTACATTAACCATTATATACAGAATCCCGAGAGCAGCAGCGGGAGGGCTGAAGACCCGGAGAAGGAGGACTTCCTGGTCTGGGACGACATGAGCTCACATCACGTATGCAACGTTGATTGTTGAGCGGTTTAGGGGTTTAACAAACATGAGCTTCGTGTGAATGACACATCGCCATCAAGTCAATTCTGTCACTCTGAGTGATGAAAAAGAGAAGTCACACCTGCCTCCTCGCGACCACCATGGCCTCCATCCTCCTGCTTATGATGGTGCTGTACGGCTCCATCAGCAGCCATCAGCACCAAGAGAGCACCCCTTTCAGACACGACTACCAGCTACTGGGGAGACCTCTGTTCAAACTGGACATATCGTGGCCCAAGTACCCGGAGCTTTTCAGAGGTGCTGTGTTTGCAGTGGCTGTGAACCACTACGGAGAGGTGGTCTATGTGGCACAGAGAGGTGAGCATTGGTCATTTTGACCTTGACAATGCTCTTAATCAGCGCAGCAAGTTGTGATCTCGACCTATTATTGCTCTGAATTGTATGGTCTCCTTTCCCCGTGTTGCTAGGTGATGCTGTACCCAAGGTATTGGTCTTCACGACCAGTGGAGACTTCCTGATGGCCTGGAACACCAGTACCTTGGAGATGCCTCACGGGATATTTCTAGCAGACCCGGAGTCATCTAACCCCACCATTTGGATCACAGACGTGGGGAATGGCCCATATGGCCACTGCGTCAAACAGTACTCCCCCTCCGGGAACCTCCTTCAGGTGGGATGTTGGAACAAACCTTGGGAGTATAACTTTATTGTACACATCTTATCCAAATGCGGCACATTTAATGCAGCTAACAAATAAATAATATGGCTATTCACAAGTGATGTTTAATGTACATACTGTCAATAAGCTGTTGGATGGGACTGTGTGTGCAACCCCATGCACACTACAGACTACAGACTATTTAAATACATATTTCTCTGTGAATTGCACAGCATTTTTTTGCACTAGAAACAACCATGGCTAGTACCACTACCACTCAAATACTTTACACTACACTTTACTTCACCTCATTACTTATTATTACTTATGACCACTGTTTTAGTTTTTCTACTTATAATTACTTACTTTATTTGATTTGATTTTTATTATTATTATTATTTATTATCATGATCTTTTGATGCTGCTACTTACTTCTGATTTACTCAATCTTTTATTATTGCTGCTATGTCAGTGTTGAGGAACCAAGCCTCAGAATTGTCCTCTTGCGTACTTGTATAATAATATGTAATAGAAGTAACTCTGATTCTGATTGTGATGGGGACCAGGTGCTTGGGACCCCGGGCACGGCCGGCTCCAGGCTCAGCCCCCTGCAGTTCGACCAGCCGGCTGAGGTGTTCGTCCACGGCTCCGGGGAGATCTACCTGGTGGACGGGGACGGCGGGGCCAACAACCGGCTGATCAAGCTGTCCAAGGACCTGGAGGTGCTGTGGGTCCACGGGGAGCGGGGCCCGGGCCTGGCCCAGTTCTACATCCCCCACAGCGTCACGGTGGACGGCTACCAGCGGGTCTGGGTGGCCGACCGCGGCAACAAGAGGATCCAGGTGTTCGACGCGGTCACGGGGGACTGGCTGGCCACCTGGGGCAGCTGCTTCCCCGAGGACGCGCCCTACTCCGTCCGGCTCACCCCCGACAAGAAGTACATGGTGGTCGTACAGCTCAACGTCAACCGGGTCTCTCTGCTGGAGGCCCCGCCCGTGGGCGTGGTCGGCCAGTGCAAGGTGGTGGGCATGATTCGGTTACCAGATGATGTCAAGCCCCACCTGGTGGACGTGGACCAGAAGACGGGCGCTCTGTACGTGTCGGAGATAGGGGCGGGGCAAGCCCAGAAGTATGTCCCTATTCACCAGGATGGGGGCGCCTTCTACTGAGAAGGTACGACCTCACCTCCCCCCTTGGGCTGCTCTCACCAACCCTGGAGAACGGGAGGCTGTGAATGGGGCAGAGTGACGACTGGCCGCATTCACATGCAAACTCCCAGTTGCATGTTACAGATATTGCTTTGTCAAACTCTTCCTCCTCTTCCAGTTTCTTCCACGCTAACAGAGCTCCTCACACGGGTCAAGAGGAGGAAGAGGAACATGGGAATGCTTTTTAGTAGCAGGAAGCCCCAGAGCTGACCGGCTGCTGACTGTACCACATTACTCTGAATTTCCAGGTCTAGATTACACCACTTGATTTAAAAGCTTAAAGGAAATTGCATTACTACTGTAATCCCCCTACCATTCATCACGCTTCTTGAAGTGTTTCACCTTTTGTCGACTTCTGTTGTAGATTTAGCTAAACCCCATTGTTCAGTGTGCTGCATACTCGTTCTGGACTGGTACTGGAATACAGTACTGCACTGCAGTACAATACTGTGGGGGAGACAAACCTAATGTAGTCTCACACGTATAGTTTAAAGGTCCCATGACGTGCCACCATTGTGAGTGGGATTAGCCTTACAAGCCGGTTAGAATTCTGCCCCTCATGACATCACAAGTGGGCGTGTCCTCCCAGATGTGTGCTGGATAGATCAGTCTACCAGCGATAGATGAGCAAACTTTGCTCATTAGTGTGTAGGGATGGGAATTGATAAGAATTTCACGATTCCGATTCCGATTCTGCTTATCGATCCGATTCCTTATCGATTCTCTTATCGATTCTCATTGGGTGAGAAAATAAGTATAAATGTGTTTGTTTGTATTAAATCTGTTTAATATCTGATCAGAAGTGCTTCTAGTATTAGGAAATTGTACATTTTCAAATCAATTGGTCCAGACGAAAAAATATATAAAAATATATGCCATCATTATGTGCCATACAACTAAAAACAGACTGAAAACAGCCAAGTAAGAGCTTGTGCCTTTTGGAATGCTAACAGTGCTCATTTGCATTCAACTTGTAACAAAATTCAACTGACATAAACAAAATGAAGCATTGATTAGACAGAGATTTATTAGATGGGCCTACCTATTAAACCGTTGGAACACACAAGACCGGAAACCATAGCAATGCCGGTAAACAAATCCCGAGAAGCCCAATCCCTATGAGAGCTCCCCGCGCTACGGCCATCCGGAGGCGACAGAGCTGTTGGCCGTGATATTATATATCCAATTATAATATATTATATACTATTATATATAGAGCTCCGGGAGTCGCAAACTGCAACAATCACTTTCTCCTCCATGCCGCAGTCACCCCGGACTGCACTGCACTGAGTTTGACGGCTGAACGCTGATTGGCTGTTACGTTACACATGTCACTCAGTTATCACGCTGTTGAACGCTGATTGGCTGTCATCACGACAAAAACTTGTCGCCGGTTTTCTCCCGCGAAAATTTCGCCCTTATACGCGTCTCTACGTTCACTTTGTATGGGATCTTGTCGCCCCGTCGCGTTTGGTGTGAACACACAATGCGATTCTTCCTCGGCGGCGCCATGTTTGCTGCGTTCTGAACCAAAACAAAAGCAGCGTGTGTGTGACGTCATGACGCATTTGCCGCGACCGGAACCGATAAGCGGAATCGTTAAGCAGGCTTGCTAATGATTCCCAGGAATCGGTTGACTCGGAACCGGTTCTGAACAAGAACCGGTTCTCGATTCCCATCCCTATTAGTGTGACGGATAGATGAGCAAACTTGCTCATCTATCCGTCACACATCTAGTCGGACACGCCCCCTTGTGATGTCATAAGGGGCAGATTGTCAAAACGGCTTGTAATGGCTAATCACACTCACAAATTGTGGCATGTCATCTGACCTTTAACTTGATCTCAACAACAAAGTAATTGAAGTATAAATAAAACCTCAAGGCATGAAGTTGGGTAGCTAGTAGTAGAATGGTTGTTTGAGCTTTATCATTTAAATGCAAATGTCTTTATTATGTTCGGAAATATATTGCTTTTGGTTCAGGGTATATTAATTTTCATTGTATTGTGTATTGAGCAAACGTTTTCTTTCGCAAAATAATTTACGTTTCATGTGGGTTTATGCACTGATATATTTGTTGGGCTTGTAAAATGAGTCACTGCTTAAAGGGTTTGTTCAAAATAGATTTCCAAGCATTTCTCCAGATACTAAACAGGCTAGATTAGTCCCAGGCTGGATTAAACTGGGAGAATGGTCTTTATTCTTTGGCTCATCATTTGAACCAAAGTTATTGGGAACAAAAGTGATACAGGCAGATTCATGAAGATTTAATCAAATCTGATGCAGGGAAATAGTCGAACAATTACTCTGTTAGATTCACCTTTTTGGCTAAATGAGTATTCTGTCTTTCCATTGACCAGATATTGTATTATGTCAAGGACCCTCGTGTGTAGAAACTCTCCTACTCATATGCTTGTCTTTATCATTAGAATTATAATTATTATGATTAATAATAATAATAATTATTATTATTATATAGTCAATATAAGTTGTATGTACAGATTCAACTTCTCAACCTAGAATGACAGACAATGTGCATGCATGTGAGAACACACTCTGTCTCGTTGTCTATGCTAGATAGACAACTAATAACTACAATTCATTTTGGAAACGATCTGTAAAAGGGATTCACGAAGGGACAATGTAATGGTTTTAATTGTTTCAATGACAGAAACAGCAAGTGAATGAATGAAGAGAGAAACGTCCTATAATATCCTTGCCAACCTTGTAGATGCTTTGCCTCATGGCTCTAAAGAAGAACATGTTAATATGTCAATGGTCGTATTCTAACATAGTAGAATCGGTATATAGCAGTGTGTGGGATTGCACCCCTCATACAGTCTATACCTACATTGTTTACCTGCTTATGAAACGGGATCCTTTCAATGTGTATGTCTTTCTCAGGTCAAACCCTGTTCGATCTCACAACCCCTTTTGTTTAGGAAAATGTACTGCAGTGTTTCACAACCAAAATAAATGTGGCACTTTAGCTCACCTCACACTTGCATCCACATTGAAATGTTGTGAATTGTTAAACACTGTGATCGAAATGTTTCAGTCTTGTGCTATGATCAGCTCGATATATGAACATGCCATGTACTGTGTTTATTCAGACCACATCGTGGAGGACTCAAGAGCAACGCAGCATTGCACCACTAGATGGGGCTCCAGTATGAAAGTGTGTGTCGGTTACTGGTGAGAAGTACCAGGCTCGCAGTTATTTAATTGTATGCTTGCTCTCCTCAATCACAAATTCTTCTATCACTTTTAGTGTTTTTATTTTAGTGTTTGGGGCACTGGTTGTTTTGTTGTTTAACCTGGCGGATATCATGCTATTTTTATGTATGCGTTTTCAGTGTTAGTAGAGAGGCGGAGGAGTCAGAATATTTATCAATATTAAATAGAGGGTTCCTGAGAAAAATGGACATAAAAATGTGAGGCGGAGGGGTCAGAGTATTTATCAATATTAAATAGAGGGTTCCTGAGAAAAATGGACATAAAAATGTGATCTAAGCTCTAATTCAGTAATAGAAATGGCAACATCCACATTTGATTTCTACTCCATTATATTCAGTCTGTTATCAATTCTCACTGTATGTTCAACTAAACCAGGCTTGTATTTCGTACCCCCCCCCCCCCCCCCACAAACACACACACACACACACACACACACACACACACACACACACACACACACACACACACACACACACACACACACACACACACACACACACACACACACACACAAACACACACACCAAACACACCCCTCTGTAACGTGGGAAGGCGGCCCGGTGGAACTCTGTGGGCGAGCCTGCAAACAACAGACAACATGTGAATTGAGTCATAACTCATTGAATCAAGGATACAAGAGAGA
>NC_082399.1:16589029-16591529 GCF_031168955.1 Gadus macrocephalus
AGCACAACAGGGTATTGCCCATATTTAATTACATCCAGCTATTGTTTAATTTGCCTCGCAACTCTTCTTTCGTGAGAGAGAAATGTGAAATGGGAAGATCTGGATTTCAGGCCCGGACTGGTGCGTCGGTATAACCGCTGAGCGTGATACCGCACGGCGGAGATCAGATGGATTTGTCAACGTTTGACTAATGACTGGGAAGTGAAATAAACCCTATTAGAAAATCATCAAGGATCATTCCCTCTGCTAATGCATTCTGTGTCTGTGCTGCGTAGCTCCTGGAGAGGCCTGCGAGTCGAGAGGCGATCTATTTACCGGCATATTGAATAATGTCCATGATACCATCCCACCGTTAGAGATGCCAGAAATAGCAGAAAGCACAAGGAATGCTGAAAACTTCTGAAACAATTTTCCTTATTAGTTTTGTACGAATCCTATTATCATTCCTTACTCCATGAATCATTTTCCATAAAACACACAACAGCAAACATTCGATTATCATAGCTATAAATTGAGTGTATACTATTATGTATGCAAAATTAATGAAGCTACTTTGTCAACTTGCTGGTTGGATAGACGTAGATTGGTGGATAGATTGCCATTGGCAGGCACTGGGGAGGAAAGTGTTCCCTTAACCACTTCTTACTAAACTTCATTCATACAACAAATTCCTTGGCAGCTCTTCATTATAAACCTTTTCTTTCATAGGCTAATGTTTATTAAACATCTTTATATATTTCCCCCATCGTTAGTTATAACATCCTTAAATTCATACCACATAATTCTTGTTTGTTGACCCACGACCCAGTCGTGGATCACGCTGTGAATGCATTGGATCCTTGCCCAGAAATTCAACTAATTGATTAGATCTGATTTGGTTTCCTCTGTTCAATATTCATGGTCAGGCCTTCTGTCCCTGTTAGTGTGCAGGCTTTAAGCAGACCGGGGGGATCGATAGGCCGCGTTCATAACTCCTCAGCAGTCGATGGTCCTGTGATGTATGGCAGCGTGGGCTGTCCCGCCATCCTCCCTGAGCCTCCTCTAGGCACACAGCTGGACTCTCATTGTCTCATCTTTGGAACAGCCGCTGTTTAGATCATTCCACAAGGCATAGTTCCGGCTCCTCCACTGAGAAAAGGAAATGTAGCTGTAATCAACGTGTTTTTTTTTTACTAATAACGGAGGCATGGTATAATATAATTCAAACTTTTGTTTTGAGTGATCACTCAACCTTTAACGTCACCCTGTATCCCAGCAGCCTGATTATCTGCGGCTTCAGAGACAAACGCTTTGTGTTATAAGCCTAAATGTTCCAGTCTTCCCTGTCCTCATGAACACTGGGGCCATGAAGCTGAGCTCAGCAGCCCCTTTGTGTCAGGTGACGCGGTGGACGTTTCATTTAGTCCCCTTCCTCGAACCGCTTCCTCTCCCCTCACAACCATGAAGGGAAACCCCAGAGCAGGCCATTATGGCTGACGACTTGTCGCCCCGTCATGTCCCGTCCGGGGCAACAAAGGGGCCCCAAGATGGACGGCCATGCTGGGTGTCTGTGACGCGTCCATACTCATATCTGTGGGAAGATGGAACGGGCATTTAGCACATTCCTGTTGATCCAATAGCGTTCCGCTTGACATGGGACCACGGCAGTGGGTTTGAGCGGGGGGGTTAGTATCCTCGTTCCTCTGGGTCTTTGGGGCTGACACCAGGAGACGGTCGGGGGGCACAACGAGTGCCCCAGAGTATGAGACCGCTGGGACTCCACGGTGTCTTTGTTGTTAAGAGACACGTCATCATCAGCAGTCTCTGCCCCCAGGAGCTTAGACGACTCCAACGTGTCGACACAGGCAGAGTCACCAGAGGAAGTGGTGCCCGTGTTTCCTCAGGACCAGCGGTTTCTTGGGTTCCAGCTTCACCCATTCAGCCCGGTGGTTTGTTGACGTGCCATCAGACCCGGGCAACTCCCGTCCCTTCAAGGACTTCCTGCGGCAGTGTTCAAAAACGACAGACACAGCCATTATGGGTGACGCAGCGTCGCGTGCTGTCATGTCCCTTCTGGGAACACAAAGAGCCGGCAAACACAAAAGACCCCCCTCTCGGTGGAGGGACGCTCCTCCTCTCTCTCTTTGTGTGTCCCTGTGACGACAACGTCACTTCTAGCGCACATCACTTCCTGTGGCTCTCCGCGGACAGGAAGTGCCGGGGTGCTTGAGATGACACTATGCTAACGTGTCCACGGGGCCTCTAGCTTGGGCAGCAGCCCCGGGTTAATGTTCACCCAGAGCCCAGTGCTACACTGGGCAGAGAGGAGCTTCACTTCCTGTTCTCCTCCTACTTCATCCTGCCCCTCCCCCACACCCAGCCCACCTCCCACCCCTGCCACCTCACCAACCATGCGTTGAATGCCTCTTAAATGCATGCAAAAAAAATAAGATGATATACTTAGAAATGATGTGACAATGTGTCTAACCCTAACCCTAACCTCTAATAACTAATAATGTTC